>NC_061113.1:92534791-92690046 GCF_002878395.1 Capsicum annuum
AAAAGATATACATACATATATTGTGAGAAGTTGTATGATTTTCAAACATGAAGACCACAAGCAATTAGCATTTTATTAGGAAATCAACTCATTGAATTAATATAATTATTTTTTAAAAAAAAATAGGAGACAATGTTTTTTTTTGCTAAACCAGGATGTGCCCAAAAGTGTGCTTTTAAAAATCAGTTGGCAGTTTATATATATATAAATGAATGGAAAAGTAAATATGGATTAAATTTAGATATTTTTTAATTTATATTTAATTTTAAAATAATTGCAAGAAGGGTGAGGTTTAAATACCCACCAAAAATGGACATAATTTAGATATATAATTTTTTAGTAATTATTATTATTATTATGATGATGATATATTTTATTTATTATTTAATATTTAATCAAATATAATCAAATACAGTATATTACTAATATGTACGTACTATTACTATTTTATTATTATTATTATTATTATTATTATTATTATTATTATTATTATTATTATACATACTACATACTTACTAATATCTATCACTACTACTACTACATATTATTTAATAATATTATTATACATGCTATATACGTACTTATATCTACCACTACTATTAATTATTATTATTAAATATATTATATAGCATTTAAATTTTAAAAGAGATAAGTTTGAAATAGTAAATATCTATTAAAACTCCTTAAATATGGGTTTCTAATTTTAAGATGATGATTCAAAAAGTATAATATTTTTAAATTTAAATATTTTTTATCTTTTAATTTAAATTTCCATAAGTATGGAATGTAAGTTCAGTGATATGTCGCAAAAAGATGGAGTGGTTGTGAAGCTAGACTTTCAGGTCATCCAGAAGAGGGAGAGTTTCAAGTATCTGGAGTCTATAATTCAGGGTAATGGTAAGATTAACGAGGATATCACGCATCGTATTGAGGCAGGGTGGTTGAAGTGGAGGCTTGCTTCGGGAGTCCTTTGTGATAAGAAGGTGCCCCCAAAGCTTAAAGGTAAGTTCTACAGAGTGATAGTCCAGACGGCTATGTTGTATGGAGAAAAGTGTTGGCCAGTTAAGAACTCCCACATTCAAAAGGTGAAGGTGGCGAAGATGCAAATATTGCGATGGATATATGGACATACCAGGAAAGATAGGGTGAGGAATAAGATTATTCGGGAGAAGGTGAGAGTTGCCTTGGTAGAGGATAAGTTGCGAGAAGTGAGGCTACGTTGGTTCGGGCATGTGATGAGGAGGGGCCCTAATGCTCCAGTACGAAGGTGTGAGACTTTGGCTAGGGATGGTTTTAGGTGGGCTAGAGGTAGACCGAAGAAGTATTGGAGGGAGGTGATTAGGCATGGTATGGAGCAATTACAACTTACAGAGGACATGACCCTTGATAAGAAGATGTGGAGGAGGCGGATTAGGACAGAGGGTTAGGGGGTGAGAGCGCGGAGGTAGTAATAAGGGTGTGCTCTTTTGGGTTTGGAGTTTCTGGTTCATAGTGTTGTGGCTGTAGTTTGGGGCTAGTGGTGTTGGCTTTATTGCATCCCGTACTAGTTTATTATACACTTATTTTTGTGTTTGTTATACTGTTAGTTTGTTTTGTGTACCATACTAGTTTGTATGCGCTTACTTTTATATTTGTTATACTGTTATTGGTCCTAAGTCGGGGGTCTATCGGAAACAGCCTCTCTACTTCTCTTGAGGTAGTGGTATGGTCTGTGTACACTCTACCCTCCCCAGACTCCACTAAGTAAGAATACACTGGGTATGTTGTTGTTGTTTGTAATTTAAATTCCTATTCAAATTTATGTTTTAGTTAGTTCAAATTCAACTTTATCTAGTATATAGTTTGTTTTCAATATTTAAAAGAATCTGTAACTTTCGTTTGAAATTCAAAATTCAAAAATTTAACACCAATTCAACAAACTTTATCTTTATCTAAAGATTAATTTAAATAATTTATATCTCTAAAAATATCATTTATCCTTTTATAGTTTCAATTTAAACTATAAAAAGTTTCAAATTAAATATTTTTTTTAATATTTATCATTTAGTTTGTATTAATAGTCTACCAATTTTAATAAATTTATCATTAAATATTTTAATTATTTTACCATTTGAATTTCTGTGCTTCAAACAAATGGATAAGTTACCCTAATTAAAACCACTTATATCAATAATGTAGTCATTCTTATTTCCTTTCTTGAATTATCTAGATACCGTCACACCCTTTTTTCGCCCAGAGGGTCAAAGGGTTTTTCCAATTAAAGAGACGATTTTGAATAGGGTTATTTTATTTACAGAGTCGCAACTTGGAATTGAGTTATGGTGTTCCAAGTCACCTTATTAATCCCTAGTCAAAATAAAATGACTTTTTATTTTGGTCTACGAAAATAGAAGATCGGGTAAAAAATTCTGTTGACCAAGGGTAAGGTGTGAGGCACCCCTCGAGTCCCGTGGTTTAAGCACAATCGCTTTTATCAACTTAAACCTAGCTTTAACTATTTTGAATAAATTATGTTTGCAGGTCTTAATTCACTCATTTTTAATATCTAGTATCTGTCTATACCTCTTGTATTAAACTAGTGAAAATTAATTTTAGAATGATCTTAGCCAAAGTACATTATTGCATCCTCGAATTATTTTAAACGTCTCAGAAATATGCATACGTCGCATTCTTAATCGGGACAAATATATTAAACGTGCCTAAAGTTTATCAAGAGTTAAAAGACATTTGTTTCATCTCTTGTAAACTCGAGACAATTTTTATTTTTACTTTTATTCTTTTTTCACCCTTTATATTACAACGAGTTTTGGATTATTCCTCAACTCGCCTCACTCCTTCACAAATGTGTTTTTCCTCTCTTTTCTTTTCTTTTATGCGATGGGATTTAGAATAGATCCGCATCCCATCTCGCTCCCTTACAAATGTTATTTTCTTTTTCTTTTATCAATTATGATTATTATACATATTTTAATCTTTTTTTAAAAAAAAGGATTAATCTTACTCTTGCGAACAAATTATTAATATATAATCTTAACAAAACTACTTAAAAACCAAATTAACATACTCATGTAACAAAATTAATTAATAAAGTTACATTCAACAAAATTATCATAAAGAATTTAACAACGACAAAAAAAATATATAATCACGTGCTACATTTAACAAAATTATCAGAACTAAATTAACACGAAAAAAATTATAAAATCATGCAAGTTTTCTTTCTTTTTTCCCTTAAAACAAAATTAACTGCTTTTCTTGTTTTCCCCTTTTCTTTTCGTTTATTTTGTAATCTTATGTTTGCATGGTTTTCTTTAACGTGTACATGCACGTATTATTTCTTTTTATAACTCTTGAACCACTATTTTTTAATTATGCAATGAAACGTTAATAATCCACTAAAAAATAAAAATAAACAATGACAAAATAATAAGTTGACATTTTTTAAAAGGAAACGTTACATTTTTTATTATCCAAAAACACTCTAATGTTTATAATTAACAAAATGAATCACAAAGAACAGTAAGCAAACAACAAGTCACAACATAGCAGTTGAAAATTACTTACAAACTAATTATGATTACATTTTTTCTTTGATTCAATACAGTGATAAATTATAAATAAAAATGTAGAGCAAAAAATAAATCTTACATAGATATGCTTTAAATATTAAATTATAGAATCATTAAAATAACTTTGATCATGATTTGATTCATAACATAACTTATAAAAATAAATCGAAAGGATCTGAATTAGAACCTGTATGATAAGTTAACTAAAAATGAAAATCAGAATGTCAACACCGAAAAACTCGAACGAAACTTGAACCGAATCTCCAAACCCAAAGAACTTTTCTTGCTTTTTTATGATTTTCTAAGTTTTCTCTAAAATCTTTCTAACTGGTAACTGGTAAAGTTGCTGCCATGTGACCAGGAGGTCACGAGTTCAAGCTGGAAACAACCTCTGGCAGAAATGCAAGGTAAAGCTGTGTACGATACATCCCTATGTTGGGGCCCTTCCCCGAACACCGCGCATAGCGGTAGCTTTAGTGCACCGAACTGCCTTTTTTTTTTCTCTAAAATCTTTCTAACTTCCTTACTGTCTTTTTTCTTCTTCTTACTTTCACTTTTTTTCTACTGTTTTGGTTGTTTTTCTCTCTTCTCCGTGTTTTTATTGATATTTCCTCAATTTTCTCCTTCTTGTTGTCTCCATTCTCTTCTCTTGTCTATCTTTTTTCTGTTTTTCCATGTGTGTGTATTGTGTTGTCTCCCCTCTGTTTGTCTTTCTTTCTCTTGTCTATCTCTCTCTGTCCGTGTTGTGTGTGTATATTATATATAAATGTATAGGGTGGGAAGTTGAGGGAGTTGAGAAAAAGGTGGGGTGGTTGGGGTAGTTTTTCTTTAGGATAAGATATATTTTATTATTATTTATTTTTAAAATAATAATAATAAAATAAATTAAAATATATATAAAATAAATAATAATAATAATAATAAAAATATTAATAAACTAATTTTTATATTTAAGAAAATACAATAAAAGTTTATAAATAGCCTAAAATAAATTATTAAGATAATACTAAAACTACTTGCTTATTTATTAAACTCTAAATTAAGAGAAAAATATATTTCTAAAAACTTTCCATATTATTTTGAAAAATTTAGAATAAAAATATTTTAAAATGTAACTTTATTTTTTGAATGTTTTTCACAATTCTTACAATGAAACTACCAAAAATGAAATAAGAGTTAAAGATAATATTTTGACATAAATAAATAATTAATGTAAAAAATAGGTTAAAACTTTGGAAGGGTCAAAAATCACGTATCTACATTCCCCCCCCCCCCCTCTTTATTTGAAATCTCGGAGAGTTTTCATACAAAGAAGTAGACAATGGGATGAGTTTTGACCATCCAGTTATTTGAAAGGTAGAAGAAAGAAAAAGGAGATGCGATTGAGTCCTGTTTTTGGACCGCCTATATATCCCAAATTATAAGAGAATCAGGTCGCGTGTAGTTCACTGAAGTGAAATAGCGAGACAATGAGTTAGAGTTCGAGTGAGGTTTCATCGAGTTTTCGGTTCGTGACTTCTGCTTTTACATCCAAATAAAAAACAAAATTGAAAATGAAGATACAAGTGAAAGATTCCTATCTATTCATAACTTTTCTGGATTCTTAACTTGAATCTTCATGACTCCTCAAGTGGTGAGACAGTCGTTATTTTGAGTTGGACTTGGAAAATAAAATGTTCCTCCATGTTGATTATTAGCATCGGAGAGGAAGTTAAAAATTGACTTATTCTTCAAACTTACTTCTGACTTGAACTTGAAAATCTTCACTCTATTCAACTGATAATCTTCATTCTGTTCTCCAGGACGCCTCCTGATTTTTGATTTCTTCAACCTATTCTCCAGGTGGGCTCCTAGGCTTCAAAAATAAAAGTAATTCTTGTTCTCCAAACATGTTCCTGAACTCAAAGTAAAACGTGAACTATAAAAGTAAAGTTCCATTATCTAGGAGGGCCCTGAGCAGAAAGTAAAGTCCCATTATTCAGGAGGGCCCTGAGCAGAAATTAAAGTCCCATTATTCAGGAGGTCCCTGAGCAGAAAGTAAAGTCCCATTATTTAGAAAGACCCTGAGTAGAAAGTAAAGTCTTATTATTCAGGAGGGCCCTGAGCAGAAAGTAAAACACAAACAATATGAAATTTTTTTTTACCCCATTTTATACTAGAAAAATTTTATGAGTGTTATCGGATCATAACTTTTAGAAAAATACAGTAAAAAGGGTGAATCATGACCCTGCTAAAGAAATGCATCTCTTCAGAGTAAAACTGATGACCAAAATTAGGAAGTGCATCTCCTGAGAGTTAATGTGGAGTACTCTAATTAGAAAGTGTGTCTTCTAGAAGTCAAGGTTCAAGTTAGAAACTGCATCACCTAACAAACGAAACTTAAATTACCCCGACAAGAAAGTGCGTCTCCTAGGGGTTAAATGAAATGACTCAACTAAAAAGAGTGTCTTCTAGGAGTAATGATTCAAGTTAGAAAGTGTGCTACCTAACAAATTAAATTTGAAATACCCAGACAAGGAAGTGCGTCTCCTAGGGGTCAAATGTAAGAACTCGACTAAAAGTGCATCTTCTAAGAGTAAAGGTTCAAGTTAGGAAGTGTATCTCCTAACACATAAAACTTAAATTAACCAGATAAGGAAGTGCGTCTCCTAGGGGTTAATTGGAATGACTGGACTAGAAAATGCATTTTCTAGGAGTGAATGTTCAAATTAGGAAGTACGTTACCTAATAGATGAAAACTAAAATACCCAGACAAGGAAGTGCGTCTCCTAGGGGTTAAATGAAATGACTCAACCAGAAAGTTTGTCTTATAGGAGTGAAGGTTCAAGTTAGAAAGTGTGTCTCCTAACACATGAAACTTAAATTAACCATACAAGGAAGTGCGTCTCCTAGGGGTCAAATGAAAGAACTCGACTAGAAAGTGCGTCTCCTAGGAGTGATGGTTAAAGTTAGGAAGTGTGTCGCCTAACAAATGAAACTTGAATTATCTAGACTAGGAAGTGCGTCTCCTAGGGGCATAGGATGATGAGTTTTCACCATGATTGTGTAGCAATATTGCCTCTTACATTTGCAAAAGTGAGGAATTGCATCTTTCTGATATCTAAGCTTTAAAGCATTTGATTTGAAGTCAACATTCATCACTATTTAATATAATAAAAACTTGTGAGTTTTAAAAGCAAGATGGTTGATTTGTGGCATTTGGCTATTGAGGGGACCGTTCTTGCACTTGTCATGCTCAACTATATTGTAAATCGTTGATAAGTATTCATTGACTTATCGTACTTCTGACCCCAAATTCTGACTACTGAAACTCTTGACTCAAATCATATTTCTCTTGCATGATGCCTCTGGGTTTAACTTCTGATACACCTTTAATTTTTTCACGAGTTCAAAAACTGTCGGATGATAAGCATTCTTGAGTATCTTACTTTATTTTTGAAATATGTTATCTTTGTGTGTCAGATTTTTGTTTTACTTTGCATAATTGAAGGATTTGGTAGCAAGTTTTGAAGTCCTTCCTCACTTGTCTTGACATAAATTTGACTCAAAAATATGCGAAAGATGATGATAATGATCTTTCTTTGACAACAAAGATACAAAAATCAAAAATAAAAAGAAAAGGAAAAGACAATAGACATCTCTTTTTCAACAATGTCAAAAGAAAATTTATTTAGGTGTAGCATCTGATTCCAATGATTATGACATGCATTTTGAATTAAACAACCTGATATACCCATACTAATCATTATCAACTTTTCTCCACTCATTTGAATTGGAAATGGAGCCATTCTTGAACCTGATCCCTCTAGGTTACAATCCTCCTTAGGCTAGTGGCACCTCAATGGGTTTTCGCCAACGAGCCTATCTCATTTTCATTTCTTTCTCAACCCACCGTCGCCTTATGGTGTCAATGAGGATTTTCACCCGTAAGACTCTCTCATTTTTTATTGATCTCACAACTTACTGTCGCCTTAGGGTGACCAAGAGGGTTTTCACCAATAGGACTCTTTTTTTTCTTTTTTTTTTCTTTTTTGAAGGAAAACGACGCCTAAAATATGAAACACCATGCACCCATAACATGTCTAGCCTTGACATTCTCAAATATTGATCTGAAGGTCTTTCTTTGGCTATAACTTGGCCTTTGGATAGGGTTAGAAAGAAAGAGCGGCATGAGGCTCAAAATTTTACATGACACTGGGTGAAGTATGCAACTTTTGAAATCAACTCTTAAGGAAAATAATTTTTTTTTGCCCCAGTTTTATTTCATACTGAGTAACTTGAATTTTTAATTAGTTGGACTGAACCCTAGAGTAGGGCTGCCTACGTATCTTGTTATAACAAGAATCAGGTCAAACTTAGTTCAGACATCTTGTCTCTTGTCTTTTTCTTTATTTTTATTGACTTTTTTCTTTTCTTTTCTTTTCTTTGAACTTTCTCTTTTTGAGATTTTTTTTTCTGATTCTATTTCTCTTTCTTGACACATTTTTTCTTTCATTTTTCTTTGACTTTTTTCATACTCTATTTTGATTCCAAAAGAGGAGCTCAAAAGAAAATAAAACTACAGCTCAAAAGGGATAATAAAGTATCACACAACATTTGGATAGCAGAATGAAATGCCTTCGTTATATAAATCCTTAAAATGCAAGTCTATAACATGCAATTTGAGAGTTAAACATGAGATCATACACATCTTTTTCAAAATTGACCTTCACAAAGCACTACATGTGTGTCACTTCTTTCATGCTTATAAAACATACTGGTCCATTTGTGTTGTACTTTCCTCACACGGATAACTCATGCCTTTTTGGAGCTAACTTCCTTTTGTTTCTACTGACCATGAAGACTATATTTCCTCTAATTGATTCGATTCAAAATTCTTGAATTAGATCTTTTAATTAATGATCAATTCATTCTTTGATTTACAAAGCGATTGTCTTAATTCATTCAAGTGAGGCTTTAACTCGGTCACCAATCTCAACACTTTACTTATTTCCTTATGTGCTTTTTTTTATTCAATTTTAACTTCTTGATTCAGTGTTTCACGATTAGATCAATTTTTAAGATCTGACTAAAAATTCAGTATGCATATCATATCACTAGAATCTCCATAGAAAGAACTATGTAAATAAAGAAAAGACGAACAAACACTATATATATAAAATAAAAAAATAAAAGGGACATAACATTTTCTTGACAGAAAAAATAAAAGGGTTCGAACAGAAATGATAAAAAAATTAAAAAAAGACAAGATAGATCCTGAACTATAATTCTGAAATAATTTGGATAACAGAAAGGAAAATAAAACAGACTACCAAAGCTCTCTTCTTGCGGGGAGCAACCTGACTTTTGAATTGTCGAGTTTGACATCTTAACCCCTAATTTGCATGTCAGCCTTAATGGAGTTTTCATAATCATTACTACCTCATAAGTTGTTCTTCGTGACCCCAAATTATCCTGAACCATTTTGAAACGACCGATCTCCACCAAACTCTCTCCAAAGTAAGCTATCATCAATTTCTCTTTCCTTGCTCCTCTTAATTGATTACAAAACCTTTTCAAATAACCTAAAAGATCACTATGCCCATTGTATTTGTCCAACTTTGGTGTTTTGAACCCTATAGACAACCGAACATTGAAAAACATGTACAAATCCTTGTAAGATACAATTTTTTTCTCTCCAATCCTTGCATGTTTCTCATATTTTCTCCAACTTCTCACCTTCTTGGTCATCTCCTCTTATTCAATATTTCTAACAATCTATACCACCTCATCTCAGATTTCGTATTCTTTTTGTAGGTCATCTTGCCTTATCTTTGGACCTAGTATTGTATGGATGAGATGCCAGATTAACCACGAACCAATCACCTTAATACTATTTTGATTTTGAAAAAAATGAATGTGTCAAGTTCATCATTTTTAAAACTTTTCTTAAAACATATCACTAAACCTGGTAAGGGTTGCCTACGTATCTCATCAATGTGAGAATCAGGTGTGCATAGTTCTTGAAACTGGAGATATGAAGAAACACACTTTTTTATTTGAATAATGAGAAAGATTTTTTTTTGATTTTATTAATAATGATAAAAAATATTTTTTATTTTTTTATTTTCGAAAAAAATTATTTTCTCTGTATATAAGGATCAAAACTCTCTTTTTTTTTGTTTAGAAGGAAAGACAATTTTTTTTAAAGATCACTGAACCCATGAAGGGCTGCCTACGTATCTCACTAAGATGAGAATCAGGTGTGCGTAGTTCTTGAAACTAACAAAATATTTTTCTTTTTTTTCTATTTTTTCAGGGATGACACTTATTTAGACCAACTCTACCGAAAATTTTACAACGACAGACCTCTATACAAGCTTTACCATGGGCTTGGAAGAAAATACAACTAAGTATGCTATAGAAAGAAATAAAATAACTTAGAAAGAAAGAAAGAGAGAAAAATTATTATTTTATGCATGCTATTGTGCAAAATTCAGCCTCACGACCCCTAAAGGTTCAGGATTGTTAAAATTTATATGCTTACATATTTTATTATTTTATAAAAACTCAACTCATAACCCCTAAAGATTCAAGGATATTAGGATTTGTACTAAAAATTAAATTTGAGAAAAAGAAGAAAGAGAACATAAAATAAAATAATATCACTAGTAAAAAATAATCATATTTTTAAAAATATCCCTCGATAAATTAATTAATTCATTTTATATTTTGAAAGACAAAGTCGTATTTCGGGAAGGATTTCCTGCATATCTTACTAGAGAGTGAGAATCAGACCCTCATAGTTCATGAAAACAAAAAAAAAGACTAAATTTTTATTTTTAAAATTTTTATTCTTATTATTATTTTTGAAAAAGATAATTAAATTTGGAGGATAAAACACTCTCTTGTATTTTGCCAAGTTGCCTAAAGCCAGTCAACAATCAAATGACCTTTCAAATAAATGTCAAAGAGCACATAGAATCGCATGTTGGTCATTATAAAAAGGGAGACTTGTCCTAGACAGACCCGTCTCCTGTACCGAGTTCCGTCGAGTCAAATGCACATGATGCAAATATAGAGAAACCTAATAGGGATAACCAGATTCTGAGTTTCAGTTCTACTAAGTTTAGCCTGATAGGAATATGTGTCTCGACTGGCTTACCCGAGCGGGCACTCGAGTCGGGGAGGGACAACTTGTTCGGTAGTAGTGCTACTCTGACTTCGTTGTTGATCCAAAACCTCACCCAACATGTGTGACTAATAATCCTTCACCAGGTGTCTTGACGCTCCAACTATCTCAAAAAGAAGGTAGGATGCATACTCTGCATTCCTTCTATCCTATTTTTAGGTGTACGAGAGAAGACAATTTATAATACAATTCAACAATATCAAAGCGATAAATAAGCAAAAAGTATCATATTAGGCCAATATCAAAATAATTAAAGCAAGTAAAAGTCAATATTTAAAGCTCGAATCCTAATTAGATCCCCAGCAGAGTCGCAAGAGATGCCCCACTCTTTTTTTGCCCGGAGATAGAATGATTTTTCCAATTAAAGTGATGATTTTGAATAGGGATTATTTTATTTACAGAGTCGTTACTTGGAATTGAGTTGTGGTATTCTAAGTCACCTTATTGAATCCTTAGTCAAAAGAAAATGACTCTTTATTTTGATCTGCGAAAACAGTAGATCGGGTAAGAAATTCTGTTGACCGAGGGGAAGGTGTGAGGCACCCCTCGAGTCCCGTGGTTCAAGCACGATACTTTTATCAACTTATACTTAGCTTTAACTAGTTTGAATAAATTATGTTTGCAGATCTTATAATTCACTCATTTTTAATATCTAGTATCTGTCTATACCTCTTGTATTAAACTAGTGAAAATCAATTTTAGAACGATCTTAGCCAAGGTGCATTATTGCATCCTTGAATTATTTTAAACGTCTTAGCCTACTAGCCTTTTCTTACAAATCTACAAATCTAATTATTACATCTTACGTACAGTCTAAACAATAATTCAAGACTTTGTACAATAATTCAACAATATACAATATCTTGTCTCCGTTGATTTTGTCATATCTGCTATATCTCTATTATTGCTTCTTACCTAATAAATCTATTACATATCCGCACCCCCCTACAAATGGTATCAGAGCCCAGTAATTCAAAAAATATGGAAGTGAGATATATGTTAGTGTTATTAGAATTATTAGATTTACCTATAAATTATTAAATTATTAGAGTTATTTATTAGAGTTATTAGAATTTATGTTAGAGTTATTAGATTTACCTATAAATTATTAAATTAATTATGCGAAGACCATTTAAAAATAGAGAAGCTTTTAGAAAAATTAAAGAATCTTTAATTAGTAATTATTCAGAATATATAAGTCTAAATAAAACAAAAGAAAACCCACAAAGATTAGCCTACTTAATTACATCAATATCTAGTATTGAATCAAAATTAATAATCCATTTAAAATCTAGAAGAATGAAAAACATACCACCTAATTATGATAAAATTAGATTTAGATATCCGCCAAGATATTATAAATATAATTTAAAATGAATAAAGTACAACAATACAAAGAATTAAAATAAATTATTTCTGAAAAACGTAAAGAATTAAAAATAAGAATAAAAAGACTACATTATAATATATTCGCTGGAGTTAGTAAAAATTCAATAAATACACAAAAAGATGAAATATCAAAATTAGAATCACAAATAGATAGTTTAGAATATAGATATCAACATGAACTATTCACAATAAAATGAACAAAGAAGAATTTATAATAGATGAAAAAATATATGAAAACCACGAAGGATCAAAAATAAAAATAGTATTTTCTAATCTAGGTTCAGATTTTGTTCTATTAATAAAGAAAGCAGAAGGCATTACAAAGGCAAGCCACGCGTATGTCGCATTCTTAATCGAGACAAATATATTAAACTTGCCTAAAGCTTATCTAACGTTAAAAGACATTTGTTTTGTTTCTTGTAAACTCGAGACAATTTTTCTTATTTATTTTATTCTTTTTTTACCCTATATTTTATAATGAGTTTTGGATTATTCCACAACTCGCCTCACTCCATCACAAATGGTTTTTTACCCTATTTTCTTTTCTTTTATGTGATAGGGGTTTAGAGTAGATCCGCATCCTATCTCGCTCCCTTACAAATGTTATTTTCTTTTTATTTTATCAATTATGATTATTATTATATATATATATTATTCTTTTTAAAAGAAAAGGATTAATCTTACTCTTGCGAACAAATTATTAATATATAAACTTAACAAAACTACTTAAAAGCCAAATTAACATAATCACGTAACAAAATTAATTAATAAAGTTACATTCAACAAAATTATCATAACGAATTTAACAACAACAAAAAAAAACATGATCACGTGTTACATTTAACAAAATTATCATAACTAAATTAACATGAAAAAAATTATAAAATCATGCAAGTTTTCTTTCTTTTTTCCCTTATAACTGTTTCACTCTTTCCTTACTTCTTTTTTTTTTTCTCCAATTGTATTCTTGCTTTTGGCCTACTACTTTTCTTGTTTCCCCCTTTTCTGCCCGTTTTCGTTTTTTATTTTAACTTATGTTTGCATGGTTTTCTTTAACGTGTGTGCATGCACGTATTATTTTTTTAATAACTCTTGAACCACTATTTTTTAATTATGCAATGAAACTTTCATAATCCACTGAAAAATAAAAAATTAAACAATGACAAAATAATAAGTTGACATTTTTTAAAAGGAAACGTTATATTTTTTACTATCCAAAAACACTCTAATGTTTATAATTAACAAAACGAATCACGAAGAACAGTAAGCAAACAACAAGTCACAACATAGCAATTGAAAATTACTTACAAACTAATTTAGATTACAATTTTTCTTTGATTCAATACAACAATAAATTACCAAAAAAAAAAATAACGGAGAGAAAAAAAAATCTTACATTGATCTTCGTTAAATATTAAATTATAGAATCATTAAAATAACTTTGATCATGATTTGATTCATAACATAACTTATAAAAATAAATTGAAAGGATCTGAATTAGAACCTGCATGATAAGTTAACTAAAGATGAAAATCAGAATGTCGTCACCGAAAAACTCGAACGGAATCCGAACTCGAATCTTCAAACTCAAAGAACTTTTCTTGCTTTTTTATGATTCTGTAAGTTTTCTCTAAAATCTCTCTAACTCTTTTTTCTCACCATCTTTTCTCTTCTTCTTACTTTCACTTTTTTTCTATTGTTTTTCTGGTTTTTCTCTCTTCTCCGTGTTTTTTTTTTAATATTTCCTCAATTTTCTCCTTCTTGTTGTCTCCCTTCTCTTCTCTTGTCTATCATTTTTCTGTTTTTCTGTGTGTGTTGTGTTGTCTTCCCTCTGTTTTTCTTTCTTTCTCTTATTTATCTCTCTCTGTCCGTATTGTGTGTGTATATTATATACAAGTGTATAGGGTGAGAAGTTGAGGAAAAGGTGGGGGTGTTTGGGGTAGTTTTTCTTTAGGATAAGATATATTTTATTATTAATTTTTTTTAAATAATGATAATAATAATAAAATAAATTATAACATATATAAAATAAATAAAAAATAATAAATAAAAAATTATTAACTGGTTAATTTTTAAGAAAATACAATAAAAGTTTATAAATAGCCTAAAATAAATATAATTAAGATAATACTAAAACTACTAGCTTATTTATTAAATTCTAAATTAAGAGAAAAATATATTTTTGAAAACATTTCCGTATTATTTTAAAAATTTTAAAATAAAAATATTCTAAAATGTAACTTTATTTTTTGAATGTTTTTCACACATTTTACAATGAAACCTACTAAAAAAATGAAATAAGAGTTAAAGATAATATTTTGACATAAATAAATATTTAATGTCAAAAATAGGTTAAAACTCTGGGAGGGTTAAAAATCACGTTTCTACAAATACTGAACAAATTTTTATACCAAAAATGCCTAAAAATAAGGAAATTTAAAGTCAAATTAGTTCAAATCCATGAAAATGCTTATCTGCCAACTGCAGACATTTTAAAATTTAGTTTGAGTTATTTATTTTTTCTATTATACAACAACAACAACAAACCCAGTAGATTCCCACATAGTGGGGTCTGGAGGGGGGGGGGAGGGGTAAGATGTACGCAGTCCATACCACTATCTCTGGAGAAGTAGAAAGGCTGTTTTCGATAGACCCCCGGCTCAAGACACGGAATAATACACAAATCCTTAATAAAGCATGGAGCAAGATGACAGTACATACCTACGCCACCCACAAGGAATAATAATCAAAGAGTAGTAAACAAACTCGTAATAAAGCATGCAACAAGGTGTCATTACAAGAATAATACCCTACCAAGTAATGCCCTACCTCAGCGACCCAAAATGGCACTAGCCTTCTATCCTAATCCGCGTCCTCCAGATCTTCCTATCTAGGGTCATGTCCTCTGTGAGCTGTAACTGCTCCATGTCCCGCCTGATAACCTCTCTCCAGTATTTCTTCGACCTACCCCTACCCCACTTGAAACCATCCAAAAAATATTTCTCGCACCTATGAATCGGGGCATTCGTGCCCCTCCTCTTCATATATCCGAACCATCTCAAACGGGCTTCTCGCATCTTGTCCTCCACCGAATCCACTCTAACCTTTTCCCGAATAGTCTCATTTCAAACTCTGTCACCCCTAGTAAGCCCAAACATCCAACACAACATCCGAATTTCCACCACCTTCAATTTTTGAATGTGAGAGTTCTTGACTGGCCAACATTCCGCTCCATACAACATGGCCAGATAGACTGCCATCCTGTAGAATTTGCCTTTACGCTAGGCGGTACCTTCCTATCATACAACACCCCCGAGGCGAGCTTTCACTTCATCCTTCCCTTCCCAATCCGGTGGGAGACATCCTCATCAATCTCACCATTCCCCTGAATCATGGACCCAAGATACTTGAAACTATCCCTCTCACACACCGCCTGGGAATCCAACTTTACTATCACCTTATCTTCCTGCCTCAAGTTATTAAACTTGTATTCTAAATATTCTGTCTTGCTCCTGCTCAACCTGAACCCTTTAGACTCAAGGGTCTGTCTCCACACCTCTAATTTATCATTCACACCCCCTCATCTCGTCAATCAAAACTACATCATCTGCAAAAAGCATACACCAAGGCATATCTTTTTGAATACGCCGCATCAATACATCCATCACCAAAGCAAATAAGAATGGGCTAAGAGTAGATCCCTGGTGCAACCCTGTCACGACAGGAAAATGCTCTGAGTCTCCTTCCGCCGTCCTCACCAGAGTCTTGGCTCCATCATACATGTCCTTGATTACTATGGTATACGCCACGGGGATCTTGCTCACCTCCAAGCATCTCTAAAGAACCTCCCTAGGGACTTTGTCGTACGCCTTCTCTAAGTCGATAAACACCATGTGCAGATCCTTCTTCCTTTCCCTATACTGCTCCAATAGTCTCCACACCAGGTGAATCGCCTCCATCGTCGAGCGCCCGGGCATAAATACAAACTGGTTCTCCGAGATAAACACTATTCTTCTTAATCTCAACTCGACCACTCTCTCCCAAATCTTCCTAGTGTGGCTCACTAACTTAATACCCCTATAGTTATTGCAGCTCTGAATGTCACCCTTGTTCTTATAAAGAGGGATCATTGTACTCCACCTCCAAGCCTCGGACATTTTTGCCGACTTGAAAATGTCGTTAAACAAATTAATCAACCTCCTTAAGCCCACTTTGTCAGATATTTTTTTTCTATTATAAATAATTATAAAATCAATGTGATAATTATAATTATTTTTAATCATCATCATCATCATTATCATTATTATTTATTATTATTATTATTCTTATTATTAAATTAAATATATTCAAATATATTTTATAGTATATAAAAGGAATAAATTTTTGAAATAGTAAGAGTTTATTTAGGACTCATTAACCATACTTTTCTATTTTTAAGATAATGACTTTTTTCTTTTTAAAAGGATAATACATTTCCAAAATTCAAATATTTAATATCTTTTAATTTAAAAATTTTATTACAATAATATCAACCTTTGTCCTAAAATTGCAACGTGGCTTCTTAATAGCTTGCCACGTGGCTTCTTGTCTTGCTTATATATATATATATATAGAGACTAGTATTGTACCCGCGCGATGCGCGGAATATTTTTAGAAAAATAAATCATTAGAAATGTTATCTTATTAGTTTGAAATAATAAATTAATTTTTATTGTATCATATTAATATATTTTAAATTAATATATTGAATATATTTTATAATAAATAATTCATAAAATTACATAGTTTAATTAATTTAGTTGAACTATGTATTCTCCCTTAGCCGCCACCACTCCGCTGCGCCACTCCCACCAGTCTTCAACCCTCTCAACCTCTCCTCCAAAAAATCTCATAATCAAATCATTTGAAAAAAATGAATCATATAATTATAAAAAAAAATTGACCAGCAGTTTTCTTTATTGCATTGTTCACTATCTAATATTATTTGATTGTTAATATTGACTTTTATTAACTTATCAAATTACTTAATATAATTATCAAGTGATTTTTTTTGTTAATATAAAATTATAAATTAATTTTCTTTAATCATGTATTTTCTATGTTTTTTTTCAATGTAAAATGTATGGATAGTAGTTTGTCTATTATCGAATTTCAGTTAATTTCTTTACTGAAATTCTTTTATTTAATTTATTCATTATATTCTCAACATTAATTCAAAATTATTATCCCTCACCCCACCCCACCCAATATTTGTAAAAAAAATACTGTATTTTAATTATTTTCTCCATATACATTAAACTATTATTTTTTTGTTACATTTCATAGGCAGCTGAGCTTTTTTTCTCTCTTACATTTCAAAATATAAGATATTGAATTTAAATGTAGGTCACTTAAGTTCTTATATTCTAATGTTCATTTAATTCATTGTTTATTGATGTTTTACATGACACACAAAATTCAAAATTTTACTTGTTATGATTTAAAAAATACTTTCTCGTTTAACATATTAATTGTATTATACTACTACTACACAGATATACTATGTAATACAACTACTGCTACTATTTATGATTAGTAGTAGTAGTATTATATTCTTATTCATTTAAAATTTTAATAAATTACATTTAGATATATTTTTTAATACATCTAATAATTAAATGTACCTATAATTTTTTAAAAAAATTATAAGCTTATCTTTAAGAAGATATTGTATCTCTAATTCAAATTTTAAAAAGGAACTGATAACAATAAGAATCCAAGTAGAACTCTTTAGTATGATAGTTAACTACTATGTAATTTCATATACTTTTAATTTACCTTTAATCTTGTTTTAAACTAAATAACCCTCTTAACTTGAATATTTGACTTTCGCTCCTCCTCTACTCATCTCAATTGAATATTTTAGATACCTTTTTCTACTTATCAATATCTTTGTAGATTATTTTTAATATTATATAATGTTCTTCTCTTTTAATGTATATTATGGACTTACATATACTTATAGAACAAATAAATTTTACTTTTTAAAAAATATGAGATACATAATTTTTCAAACATATTAGAAAGATAAAATAAGTGATCACAATAATATTTTAGTTGGAATAATTTTTTTGTATAAGTAATTTTGACAATAGTATTAGTAATATAAAATTTTATTTACATATTTGATAATGAAACAAAATCAAAAGTCATTTACCCCCTCTCCTCATATTCCTCTCCTCCCCTACGCTGAAAACCTACCCAAAAAAAGAAAATCAAAATAAAATATTTTCTATTCCTTTTTAAATTTAAATTCAAATATTTTTAATCTTTTAAATTCAAATGGTATCACAAATTTATTAAAAGAAGATTAATTTATTATTCTCTTTATTCTTATTTTTCTTAAAAATATGTATATTTATCTTATAAGTTATATGATTGAATTGAGATAAATATTTAAGATAAGTGATGATGATAAAAATAAAGTAGTAGTAGTAATAGTAGTAGTAGTTGTTGTTGTTTTTATGCTGTTATTACTACTACTAAAACTATCACTACTCTAGCATATTTTTTAATTAACTTTTTTTAGGTTACACTTTATAAGTAATTAAGTCTTCTTCTTTTATATTTCAAAATATAAAATACTAAATTTGAATTTAAGTTAATTGATTTTTATATTATAATGCTTATGTGACTTGAGAGAATTGAAGGAAAGGTGTCTTTTAAGTTTTGAATGAAGGATTAGTGACGTTGACCAACTTAAAGGGTCAAACATCATTAGGAAACTTGATTAAGTTAATTATGGACTTGATTAATATTTTCAAAACTTTCTAATCTTTTTAAAAATACAAATCAACCCACACCCCTCTTCAATCCAAATCAACCAGTCTCTCTCCTCTCTCTCGACAGCTTCTTTCAACTCTCTCTCAACCAACAGTTCTACAAAATTCTTCCTTTAATCCTCATCGACTTCAACCTCCGATGAAAAATAGTCGGGCGAGTTCCTTTTTGACTTTCAACCATCAATCGACGTGAAGACTTCTTCGGCGACAACAATTTCGAGTTCCTCTTCATGCCATTTCCTTTTTCTCATGTAAAAAATTATGAAGAAACAGAGGAACTTGAGCCAACTACTCTTCTAGTATAGAAATGTGGACTAAATAAAATCCTAATTTCTGGCATTTCTTCTTGTTGTTGTAATACTGTTGATTTAGATTTATTGGTGATTTTTGGTCACAATTGATGCTCTTAGTGTGTGTGATATGTTGGTATTACTGGGTTGATTTGTTATTTGTCTTGGTAAAAATAATGTTGCAACAGATGAAATATCTGATGCAATAGATGAAATATCTGATGCGATAAATGAAGATATCTGATGCAACAGATGAAAATATCTAATGCAATAGATTAAAATATGATGCAACTATGAAAATTTGATGTAATAGATGAATAATCTAAAAGATCATTCATCTATTGCGACAAACGACTCTTTTGTTTGGAAGAAATCTAAGTAATATTGATCCAATAGATAACTTATTTTGCAACAGATGAGTGATATGTTTCAACAGATCAGTGATCTATTTTTATTATTTCCAACGGTTTACTCATCCGTTGCAACATGTCAGTTATATATTGCAACAGATAACATACCTGGTGCAACAAATTAGTGATCAATTCTTATGATTTCCAACGGATTACTCATCTATTGCAACAGGTTGGTTATATATTGCAACAGATAAACTTCCTGGTGTAATAGATTAGTGACTTATTTTTATGGTTTCTAATAGCTTACTCATCCGTTGCAACAGTTGGTTATATGTTGCATCAGAAAAAATACCTGGTGTAATAGATTAGTGATCTGTTTTTGTTATTTTCAACGGTTTACTCATCAGTTACAACAGGTCGGTTATATGTTGCAATAGATAACATACCTGGTGCAACAAATTAGTGATTTATTTTTATTATTTCCAACGGTTTACTCACCATTGCAATAGGTTGGTTATATGTTGCAAAAGATAACATACCTGGTGCAACAGATGTGTGATCTATTTTTATGGTTTCCAACAGATTACTCATCCATTGCAATAGGTTGGTTATATGTTGCAACAGATAAACTATATGGTGCAACAGATTAGTGATCTATTTTTACCGTTTCAACCGAGTTACTCATCCTTCCAATAGGTTGGTTATATGTTGTAATAGATAAACTACCTGGTGCAACAGATTAGTGATTTGTTTTTATGGTTTCCAATGGTTTACTCATTCGTTGCATCCGGGTTGGTTATATATTTGATCAGATAACATACCTAGTGCAATAGATTAGAGATCTATTTTTATTATTTCCAATGATTTACTCATTGCATTCGGGTTGGTTATATGTTGTATCAAATAAAATACCTGGTGCAACAAATTAGAGATCTATTTTTATTATTTCCAACGGTTTACTCATCCGTTGCAACAGGTCGGTTATATGTTGCAACAGATAATATACCTGGTGCAATAGATGTGCGGTCTGTTGGAACTGTTATTTTACCGTTGTGCATGTTAGATTTACTGTTATCCTTTTTTAATGATGCATTAATTAGTTATAATCTATTTTATGTTCCTATTAATTTAAGATAATATGGCTCCCAAAAGAAAAGAAACCGAATTAAGTCTAAGTAAACGAACAAGTGCAACAGCTCAGCTACATCTACCACTTTATGACCTTGCTTTACAAGCGTTATCTCAATCAGAAGAAGAAGATAATGAATACAGGGAGGAGGAATATCTCAAAAGAGATGATCCAAATGCTAATAGCCCTTCCGCTGAAGAGTTTGTCAAAACCTTCAGCATTGATTATTATCCTGTGAGAATACAGTGCGATGGTGCCACAGATTTAACGGGTGATTTTGTGGTTAAGTCAGCCATGGAAAAATCTTTCGACGCCTTCAGAAAAATACTTCAAGAATAAAAATTGGATGCTTATTTCAGGGAAAGCTACTTTGGGCAATATCTTGATTTACCGGTGGACAACAATGATTGTTTCGAGATAAAAATTATATACAATCTTCTCAAGCGTAGGTTTATGTATGAAAACAAAGATAAAATGGATGAGGTGTGGATACATTATTATGGCATACCTATTTTTTTTGGTTGGAAGGAGTTTTCCATAGTTACTATCCTCCTTCTCTTTCTCAAGCTATACCTACTCTGACCCCAAAAACGAACCCCATATACCCTAAAAAGGAAAAAGTAAGCCGAGTGATAGTGATGACCTGGTATCTATTGTTGGTCCAAGCTTCAAAAATAAAAATTTGATAGAAGCATTGAAAGGTAAAGGACTATTAAAGAAGCACAAGCAATCATTGTGCTTGGTTTGGTTTATACATAATATTCTTTGGGTGAGAGACATTAACAACAACATAAGCGTTGGTTTAATAAAGCTCTCCGAGGATCTTGAGGCATTTAACAGCTATCCTTGGGGTTATGAAAGCTTCAAAATAATTGTCCAATATTTGTTGACTCCGTTAACGCCAAAGACAATCAACTTATATGGATTTCCATGGGCCTTCATGGTAAATATTTCTTTTATCATGATATGATTCATCAATTTTTTATTCAATAATGCTTTTAATTTATTGGCGTTATGTTATAGGCTTGGGCATTTGAAGCTATTTCTTAGTTGAGACAATAAGTGAACTACCAGGAAGAAGTTTCATGTCCAAGAATCCTGAGATGGTTGTCGGCCAAAATTGATAAAAATACAAAATTTCTTGATCTTTTCAATCCTCCGAAGGAAGCAGTAAGTATAATTCTAATCAAGTTTTTATTTTAATTAATGATTATTTTAAATGATTTTATTATCATTCTAATATATGTACTGATTTATTTAGATTGTCCATCCGTGGCTTGTTCCGACCAACCGAGAGTTGAAGATGTCATTTTTCTTACTTTATGGTCTGTGCAAACTTTATCGGTCCCTAAGGTCGTTGATGAAATAAAATGGAATTATTTGGAGCAACAAACAGCAGAAGAAAAATAATTTTGGAGGGTGGGCTTGTTGCTGTTGATGATGGTAGTGGTAGTGGTGCTGCTGTTGGGGATAATGATGCTCCTCTTATATTTTTTGAAACAACAAGCCATTATGATTATGTCATACTGTTTGTACAGATTTTTCTCCACATTTTGCCACATCTAGCGAATGTTCTGCATGTAAATGTCAAGAATGCAAGGCGAAACTCAATGGAGTGATTAATGCTATTAATGTACTAATTGTTTCTGTAAAGAAAATGGCATCTAATAGGGGTGTGTAATGCCCTGAGATCCCATCCCAAGATATCACACGGTGCTTATGACCCCGAATGACCACAAGATATCCCTTTATTGATATCTGTTCCTGTACACTGCATAATATCTGGAATAAATGCAGAAACTGGCCATAAGGTTCAACACATCTATAAATACTCAAAATATAAAACTGAATACTATACAATACATCCATCTGAAAAGACTCTAATATGACTGAACTGTAGAGTTGATGGGACAGGTCCCCAACTAACTCCGTCAACTAAAAGTAAATAAAATTTTGATTACAATAATAAAAAACTAAAACTCATCCTCGAAAGAAGAGGACTCACTGCTACTGCTGCTGACTGGGACTGATCTGCTGATGATACACTGGGTCCTGTGCCTCTAAACTTATGGTGTCAAATGAGACACTATAGCGCAAATGCGTCAGCACAAAATGTACCGAGTATGTAGACGGGGTAAGGCTAAATGCAAGGGCTCATGCATGAAAAATATGTATAAACTAAATGATCATGAGAATACCATACGAAAACAAGCACAGATACAAGAATGCATAAATCATATTCATACTCATAATCATCACAACTCTAGAGACTTGACCTTGGATACCGCTTTACTGCGAGCTAAACTCACTACCATCACTGAGATACTGAACCACTGACTTATCTGCTATTAATAACTGAGGATCTGAGCTTACCGCTTTCAATCGACAGAATTAGAGATTCAACTTTTCTAATAGATAACTTTGGAAGATTTATCAATGATAAGAAAATAGGATTATATTCGAATCCGACAACAAGAATACTCAACAAATTCTGAGAAGGAGACAAAGCATATCTGATGGGAGATCTTTAAATATGATAGTAAGCATCTATATATGAGGCCAAGCCTATCTGATGGGATGTTCCATGAGTCAATGGAACTATCTGGGTTCCTTACTGAGATAGACCACTGTACCACACGGTCTTGGCTTTTGAAGATTGATACTGAAACTGCAACTGTGGGAAGTAGTCACTTAACCGACATGCCCCGACCTACCACAGGTGGGGTCCAACCTATAACCCCAACTGGAAGGGCGTCAATACCGTACCACAGGTAAAGACTCACTCTTGGGTCAAGCCTCTCTGATGGGATGACCCTCGCAGATGGTCAATATAAGGCAATATAATAGTCAACCTCTCTGACGGTGACGGCCTCTACTGGCGAGGAATCCTATATCCTGTGCTGGCTATGCAGTTCTGGAGTTCACAGATTGCTACTAACGACTCTGGCCTCTCTCTCTGATGGGAGGAATCACCATCCATTACAAGCCAATCCTTTACTGATATCTGTACCTGTACACTACATAATATCTGGAATAAATGCAAAAATTGGACATAAGGTTTAATACATCTATAAATACTCAAAATATAAAACTAAATACTATACAATACATCCATTTGAAAAGCCTCTAATCTGACTGAACTATAGAGTTGATGGGACAGGTCCCCAACTAACTCCATCAACTGAAAGTAAATAAAATTTTGATTACAATAATAGAAAACTAAAACTCATTCTCGAAAGAAGAGGACTCACTGCTACTGCTGCTGACTGGGACTGATCTACTGATGATACTCTGGGTCCTGTGCCTCTAAACCTATGGTGTTAAATGAGACACCATAGCACAAATACGTTAGCACAAAATGTACCAAGTATGTAGACGGGGTAAGGCTAAATGCAAGGACTCATGCATGCAAAATATGTATAACCTAAATGATCTTGAGAATACCGCATGAAAATAAGCACACATATAAGAATGCATAAATCATACTCATAATCATCACAACACTAGAGACTTGACCTTGGATACCGCTTTACTGCGAGCTAAACTCACTACCATCACTGAGATACTAAACCACTGAATCATTCGCTACTGATAACTGAGGATCTGAGATTACCTCTTTCAACTGACTGAATTAGAGATTCAACTTTTCTAACAGATAACTTTGGAACCTTTATCAATGATAAGAAAATAGGATTATATCCGAATCCAACAAAAAGAATACTCAACAAATTCTGAGAAGGAGACAAAACCAATTTGACTGGAGATCTTTAAATATGATAGTAAGCATCTGTATATGAGGCCAAGCCTATCTGATGAGATGGTCCATGATTCAATGGAACTATCTGGGTTCCTTATTGAGATAGACGGCTGTACCACATGGTCTTAAATTTTGAAGATTGATAATGAAATTGCAATTGTGGGAAGTTGTCACTTAACCGATATGCCCCGACCTACCACAGGTGGGGTCCAACCTGTAACCTCAGCTGGAAGGGCATCAATATCGTGCCACAGGTAAAGACTCACTCTTAGGTCAAGCCTCTATGATGGGATGACCCTCGCAAGAAGTCAACCTGAGGCAATATAATAGCCAACCTCTCTGATGGTAACAGCCTCTACTGATGGGGACTCCTGTATCCTGCACTGGCTATGTATTTTTGGAGTTTAGGGATTGCTACTAATGACTCCGACCTCTCTCTTTGACGAGAGAAATCACCATCCCTTCCCTCGCTCGGTGCTAGTTTCTACTCCCAACTAAAAGACTCTTACTGAATCCTTAGAATAAACATAATAAAGCTGAATCTATTTATATGATCATGTTTCTCAAATGATATGGCTGAAATACGCTAAGATCACTTGGTTTTGTATCTAACAGAAACAATATCGAGTCACGGTATCTGACTGATGATACATATCGTGATTAGATTATTTGAATCATTTCTGAGATTAGAATTAAATCACTTGAGTTCCATTAGGACTGGGCTGAGTACAGGTCTGAGGCTAGATTACTAGCGATACAGAGATTATAGAGATAACTGAGATTACTAAGCTTTATTAAGCTTCGCACTTGTCTGAGGATACAGAGTTCTATAACTCACTGCATTCTGAAAATCATGGCTCAGTTGGAATTATCAAGAAACTGACACGGGCTCTAGACAACAGTTCTATTTTTCAGGTATAAATACCCCCAGGACTCGATAACATAGAAGTAAAGCATCATCATTCATTCAAGCATCACAAGCATTCATGCATCATTACCATCATTCATGCATATTCACAAGAAACTCAGAAATCATGCCATATATTCAATTTCACAATCATTAGAACATCACCTCAAGCCTCCAAGGATTGACAAACGTTTACTCATCATCACAACTTCTAAGGGGTCACTCTAAGCGTTTCAGAATCATAACATACTTTCCCCCTCACAAACCTTACAACATCACATCTATCATTTAGGAAATATAAATCTCTATTCACCATCATGATTACCAAAGGATCGCTCCCAATATTTAGGGGGTCATCAATATCGATTCATCGTCACAAACTACCTTAAGGAAGACATGCTATTAAATTATACCCCATTCAACAAAGTCTTACATCAAATACTTCACACCTATATCGGTCTCGACATATATCTAGATATCACGAGATTTCGGGAAAACTTCACACTATCATGTTATTACTCTCTTTCTAACCACTTAGCATGTATCAAAACTTAAAATAAATCAAAGAGCACTTACTTGGGAGATTTACCGCTATTTCCTCTCAACTTACTCACTACGGTCTTTCGACAACCACTAGACATTTTCGGTTCTACACCTACTCGGGGATTCCATATTATTATTATGGCTCATTCAACTCACTAAGGCATTTTATAAAACACTAGGTGTGCATAGACTAGCCCACAACTTTGGGTTTCCCCTTTAACAAACTACAATGCCCATCTATGCTTCACCTCAGCCTTTCAACCAACCTATGGGGTGCATACTTTGCTTATTCAACCATATCTATACCCTAATGTCATGAACACCTCACATAGACACCAACTTCAAAAGGGTTCATCACAACATCATATAAATTCCACATACTAGGGTCAAAGACCATAAATCTTGCAAACAATCATGAATCCAAACTCAACAGCACAAGTAACATCAACTTCAACTCATACAAATCATGGAATATCACAAAACATAAAATCCTTAAGTTTAAAAAAAAGGGTACTTGAGCTTCTTGGATGAAAGGGACCCAAGAATCAACATCTACATACCTGGGAATTTCTTTTCTTGAAGGCTCTTAAAAGGAGTTCTTGATTTTTCTAGATCCTTCTTAATCTCTCTTGAATTTTATGAAAAGAGAAGAGGGTATTTTGATTTTGGAAACCCTAATTTTTGGGTGGAAGAGAGAAAAATAAAGTTGAAGGCCCTTGGCTCGGTATTTATAGAGCTGGGGGAGGATGTGGAAAAGACCAAAATGCCTCTCTAAAATTTGTCTAGAAAATTCCAATCGGGGTCTGTGACGGTTGAAATGACGGTTTGTCAGAGGAACTGACGGTCCCCTAAGTCATCCGTCACTCAAGTGCTAAAACTGGGATGTTATGCCTCGGAGTGACGGTCGAAGTGACCATCCGTCAGAAATCTGATGATCCACCATATCGTCCATCACTCACGGTTCAGGAATGGGATATTCTGTTTCGGTCTGATGGGTCTCTTGACGGTCCGTCAACTTTCTGATGGTCCACCATTTTGGCCGTCACATGATGACCAAAAAAGGAAGCCACTGCCTTGATCTGACGAGACACTTGATGGTCCACCAAGGACTTGGCGGTCTGTCAGATCAACCGTCAAACCTGCGATTCCAATAATGCTCAGTAAAACGGCCATAACTTCTTCGTCTGATGTCGGATTTTGATGAAATTGGTATCGATGGAAAGCTTGTTCAATGCTCTACATGACTAAAAGTAGAAATTAGGGAAATTACACACGATTAAAAGTGTTTTATACTTGGAAAGATACTTCTGAAACTTTTAAACTCAGATTTTTTACTTTGCTGGATACGCTCTAAGGCTCAGACTAGAAGAGAACTTTATGGGGTATTAAAGGGTGCCATTCCATCAAAGAGGATTTCATATCCATACACTCCACTAGAGATCAAGGTGGCTAAGAGGAGAAGAAAAGATATTTTAAAGGCATCATCAAGCATCGAAAAAAGAAAAATTGCAATGCCTCTGTCATTGTCTTACATCGTTGTTCAGTGTGCAAGAGCCATAGGAGAGCAACATAAGCTGAAGAAGGTGAATGTACATTACCTGTCCCAATAAACAAACAAGCACATATCTATTTCAATAGATGATATATTTGCTGAAAATTATCAAACAGATATATACATCTATTGCAACTATTGTCTAACCTATTGCATCAGATGCGTTATCTGTTGTAATAAATAAGTCTTATGTTGCAAAAGATAGGTCATCTGTTCAAAATTATCATACTGCTCTGATTTGCTTATTCGAATTTATCTTAATAGATGATCCATCTGTTACAACTCATCTATTACACCAGGTGGACAATCTGTTGTATATCTGTAATTAGCATTGACAATTTTTGGCTTTCCAGGAGGATGTCATAGTAAAAGCTACTACTGAAGAGCATAACATCATAGTTGATAATCCATCAAATGTTTCCAAAGAAGAAGAAAAAATAGAGCCTACCAGTTCGGGAGAATGAAAGAATTACCCATTTAAAGGGTTCAACATCTCGGATGAGGCTCCAAAAAAACTAAAACAGTTGATCAACGACTATACAGAATGGATTGCCGATGGACTGTTAAAGCATCATGCCGGCAGGTACATAAATCAATTTTTAAAGATATTGGTTTATACAATTCTTGTTGTAAGAATGTGACATTAACAAATATAAATCATCATGTAGAAAATAAAATAACAAACACTACAAAATGAACTAATCGAGTCTTGGTTTTAATATGTTCAACTTTGTTGTTGCACATCCTGGAATGAAGAATTGGTTCTATTTGATGTCACAACCCCAAACTTGCTGGAATGATGAGGTTTAAATGCCATATATATTACTATTAATTAATACTTTATTTAATTGCACCTGCGTATTAATTTTTTCATCACGTAATCCAAAATGTTTGATAACATGTACAACACATTGACGTCATTTTTTACTACCTTTGAAAAAAGGTCAAGTTGTAAACACAAGAACAACACAGATACACGATAGATAATTATTTGTACAAAGCTTACATCAATAATGCCTACGATAGGTACTGTCAACAACAACCAAAAGTTTCCCAAAATGAGGAATGCTTAATCAACATCATCAAAGGTTTTAGCATTCTAGCTGACTTACCTTGGTATTTGGTAGACAAAGTGTATATCCCAATCAATTATAATGATAAATCCATTGGGTGTTGGCTGTCATTGTTCTAAATGAGAGGCGTATCCTAGTTTATGACTCGATGTCGCAAAGAAAATGTTCTGAGCCGTTGTCTGAGATACAAAAGCTAGCTAAAATATTGCCTACTTACCTTGATATGAGTGGCTTTTTGGACTAAAAGGTTCGTATTGCTTGGTTGATGATTGAAGCATACCAAGATAAAATGGGTACCCATTTGATGTACAATATGTTAAAGAAAATGCTTAACAAACCATTGGTAGCCTGTAAGTTTAAGTGTTATGATTTAGTCTCATTTCACAAATTTCACAACGCTTGCATGAACTGCAAGATATGGATTATCTTTTTTTTTTAAATGCAGGGATTGCGGTCTTTTTGTTGCCGCGTACGCTGAGTATTTGAGCGATGGATTACAAGTACCAAATGATGGACTTGATGTCAGATTACTCCGCAAAAGATATGCTTCTCTTTTACAAAAATACGGAGAAGCAAAAGCTCAGAAGTCGTATGGAAGCGACATTAAAGATCCACGATGACCAAATTGAAATTCCGTAGCACTGAATGAAGAACAACTTGTCTAGATTGAGTAGATCTTTATAGCTTAAGTCCGTCAATGTAACAACCTATCCTCATTGGTGTTAATGTAACAACCTATCCTCATTGGTTTAACTTGTTGATTTATTTGTAGAGTAAACCATTTGTACCCATAGTAATTTTTTTATATTTCATTTATTTGTTGAGTTATTTCATGTAATTTTCGAAGGCTTCAACTTATTTTATGCTGTCTATAAATATAATTTAATCCTTAGTTTTGAACATAGTAATTGAAATGGAATACTAGATTCAAATATCATAACAGATAATACATCTGCTGCAACAGATGACATATCTTATCAAATAGATTTAGACATATATTGTGACATAAGATGTAACACGTAGGTCATCTGCTGAAAATTATATAATAGGTCTTCCTACTTTCTTGATTTTTCTAATAAATTACCTATCAGTTGCAACAGATAGATTATATATTGCAACAGATTGGATATCTGTTGCGACAGACAGACTGGGAAATATCTATTAATGCAAAAGATGACCAACCTATTCCAACAGTTAATCAATCTATCACAATAGGTACTATATCTGTTACAACGGATATACTATCTGTTGCATTATAAAAATTCAACTATTGGTAGACATAAAAATTATTACCACTACATGTAAAGTGAGGTGGCTTGAAATAAAAAATTGTTATTGTGTTCGTCTCCATTTTTGTACATATTCTTCTATATACACGGGCTCCAACCATTTAGTTAGGTAATTTGCTGGTAGTTATATAATAGATCTTCCTACTTTCTAGATTTGTTCCAATAGATTACCTATCAGTTGCAATAGATAGATAATATATTGCAATAGATTATATATCTGTTGCAACAAACAGACTGGGAAATATCTGCAAAATACAACAGATGACCAACCTATTCCAATAGATAATCAATCTGTCACAACAAGTATTATATCTGTTACAACATATATAAAATTTGTTGCATTATAAAAATTCAACTTGGCCAGACATAAAAATTATTGCCACTACATGTAAAGTGAAGTGGCTTGAAATGAAAAATTATTATCGTGTTCATTTCTATCTTTGTACATATTCTTTTTTATACACGGGCTCCAACCATTTAGTTAGTACCCCATAATCCCAGACCCATTGCATCTTTCCCACAATGGTGTCGTACATATCGGTTATTTCTGTACCGGTCAGTTAACACTCGATGTATGCAAACGAGTACGGCCCGCATGCTATATCGGTTCTATTTATTTGGAGCTGGATGTTCTTATTTCGACCTTCAAAAACCCATGATTCCTTTCTCAAGACTTCTGCTGGAAAATGATCCATCAGCTTACTCTGCAGCAATAACTTGGGCAACAACTTCAAGAGTGGCTGCATGTGGGCTAAAAACGTGTCCTCACTGAAGACAGGTAAGTTACAATCGTAGACCTTAATCTTTCCCTCATAGAGTAGTATCTCAAAAGCGAGAAAATGTTTGACTTCCATGTTCATGACTACAAAGATTCTCTTTCCCTTGGTCCAGCTCTTGCCTTGTGGATACAACCTCTTCCCTCTAATAAATTTAATCACTTTTTCATCCCATTGGAATGTAGAAACTAACATATCAAATCCTCGGCCACTGGAATTAGCTAGATTATGGAGATCAACATACCTATCCTTGAAACTGTTGTAGAAGTTGAGGTCCATTATCCTATCGGCAGTATCATAAGCATCTGGGTACGATAATTGCCTGCCCCTCATAAGGTGGAGCATTTCATTAACATACTGTGGTATAAGAAGATAATTTTTAATTAGTTTAGTAATTGTAAAGAATAAAAACACAGTAAAAGAATCTGTTATAGAGGGTTCTCTAAATCAGTTCATAGATTACCCAGCCAACGCAACTTATGCAATAAATGTGTATTATGTTGCAACAGAATACCAAGTTGTTGTAACAGATTACACATCTATTGTGTAGATTCTTCTTCATGGATTAGATTGGAAGGCTAGGTTAGCAAAAGTAAACTTATATTGTCTTCGTAATACTCACGTATATTTGTCATATTCATGAAGTCTTTGGCGGCAAATGAATGCATGGTGTATTTTTTTCGAACCTTCATCTTGCCATTCATGATTTCTTTCCATTCCTTCTTCTTCTCCTTGCCAAGTGTCACGAATATGTCCACCTTCTCCAGCAGCCTCTGGATTTCAACAACTCTTGGAGCGGAAGGAGTTGCAATTTTTGCTATTTTTAGAACACAATTTTTTTTTCTAATTTTTCTTCTTTTCCTTATAACTGCCACTATAGGAGTGTATGACTCCCTCACCTTGTTCGATGGTATGAGACACCTCCTGGATTTCAACTTCTCGGCAGCTTCAGCAAGAGCCTCTAGCTTATCAAAGAGTTTATCCTCTCTGTCCTTGCATACTATGCATTTGCAATAAGAACATAAGGATAAAGAGGGGTGAGAGGGACCACTGTAAAAGTGAGAGAGACCGGTGTAGGGGTTAGAGGGACCTGTGCAAGGGGTGTTTTCAAATGTATTTATTTTTTGCTGAGCACCAACATGCTCATAATCATGACTGGCAGCAGCCGCAGTATCAGGATGTCTTCCACCATCATCAACTACCAGCAACACCTCCAGAAGAAGCACCCAGATCTGTTGCAGTTTGAGGTTGGTCGTAAGGATCTTCAATATTAGGTTGACCTTGTCTCATTTCTCTTCTTGTGGATGTTTCTCCAGCCAATTTATTCTTTATCAACTCCACTATTAGGTCTTCTTTTGTATAAACAAGACCAAGAGTAAGAAAAGAAGTCATCCCTAACTTATCAATGGTAGGCACGATCCAAGGATGCACAACCTATAATAAAAAGACAGAAGGCATTTAAATCATATAATAATAATTTGCAGTTAGTTGGGTTACATAGATGTTAACACAACCAACTTATGCAACAGACGATCTAGCTACCGCAAAAGCTTATCTATATATCACAATAGATTGATAATATGTTGCATCAGATTACACATTTGTTGCATAATTTGCAGTAGATGGGTAATTTTTTGAGTTGGGTTCAGAGAACCAGAGCAATAAATTTTTAATCTATTACAAAATATGGATCGTCTATCATAATAGATTACCCATTTGTTGCACCAGTTGCAGTTGACAGGTAATCTGTTGTAATAAACAACCCCTCTGTCGCAATAGATGGAACATCTATTTCAATATATTTCTTTGAGGTAAATTATTTTAGTTGAAAGAAGACGTACTGCATCATTCCGAGGGTTAAATAGATCAGCCTCCAGCTCCTTAATATTTTTTTTGCTACCCTTTGCAGCCGCCAACTACCTAAGGATCCTTGGATGAGAAATCTCATTCGAGTAATCCTTGAACAGCTTTCGGAGGGTAGGAAAGGCTTCACATTCCTAAGCCTAAAAATTGTAAATAGGAAGCAAGCAAAAAAAGTCATAATAACTATATTCATTATAAATTAATGGATGAGTAAAATTAGTGATCAATTTTACCATGAAAGCCCAAGGAAAGTTGTATAATATGATCGTATTTGGGGATAGCTTTGTCAGTAAATATTTGACAGTCAAGTAGTAGCTATCATATACCTAGGGATAATCGTTAAATTTGTCAAATTCATTAGTAAACGGCAACAAATTATTTTCTATGACTTTTCTGACGTCTCTTGCCAATAAAACAAGATGGACAAACCAAACTAAGCATAATTTCTCCCTGCTGTACTTTTTGGTATGTCTTTATCCTTGAGATCTGCCATCAAATCCTTCACTTTGTAGCTACTACGTCCAACAATGCCCAGTAACCCATCTTTTTTCCCTTGCATTTGTTGGACCCTTTGTGGGGGTGTTTCCTTGATGAGAGATTCTTCTGGACGATCGCATCTCAAGCCAGTCACTATAGCAAACTCTTTCAACCCAAAACAAACCGGCATACCACAATAATTGATCCAAATTTCATCCATCTTTTTTTGCCCTCCTTTAAACCTTTATCATCCCCCACGTACTTGATCCTGTGTTTGAGAAGATCATATACCATACTCATTGGGAAATGGAGAGTACAGTCCTCAGACAACTCAAGAAAGTATGCAAAGTAGCTCTTGTTAAAAAGTCTGTCTATGTTTTCACTCTTCATAATTCTCCTTAATTCATCAAAACGTTTCCCCAACTGACATTTAAGTACAAGCTCACCAGTTACTTTTTCAGGGCTATCCATCGGCATCACAACTCAAACCTTGTCGATACTAATGGTTTTGACAGAATCATGTTGGGATTTTGATATTATTTCACGTCCCATTGGTGAGAAGAAGTTATCACTTTCCTTGGCTTCATTTTTCCCTAACTGAGATTGTTCAGAAAGTTTCTCCAAATCTATCTGTACTCTAGCCATTTTTGTTGGGTGGTCAAAAGTTGATCCACTTTCAGTTTCTTTTCTTTTGGGAGACATCTTTTAACTACAAACAATAGAAAAACAAAAAATACATTGCATTTGATGTCTGCATAATTTTTTTAAAAAAAGGTTAGATAAATTTTAATAAATTATTCTACACCACATTATAAAACAAATACTCCAACAGATAACCCATCAGTTGGAACAGAAAGGGAATATGTTTGAAGACCAATTTAATATCTCCCAACAGATATCCCACCTGTTGCAACAGATAGACCACCAACACCACAACTAATACCACCACCAATGCTACCAATACCAACACCAAGACCACCGATACCACTACCAAAAACACAAAAACCGACACCAACAACAACATCCACCAATAATACCATAAACACCATCCAACAATACCACAATAGTCAACAAAATACTGAGATAAAAACTAGGATTTTCTCGGGTGCTTCCTACCCTTTTAGTATCAAAACACAAAATTGTTAACCCATTCTCAAAGATAATACAACTAAAATTCTTGTTTTCATCATTACCTAAAAAGCCCTAATTTTTAGAATAAAGAAAAAATGTAGAACTCTTCTTGAACTCTGTTACCTGTGAATACAGAGAAAATGATGGATACAAGCGAGAATAAAGTAAAAAATAACAACTAAATGATAAAAAATGGGAAGAAAATTGATCTATTTTGGAGGGTTGAGCAATATATTTAGTAGTTGTTGTCTGTATTATTGAGAGAGAGAGAGAGAGAGAGGAGAGCAAAAACTTAAGATTTGAATGAGGAAAAGTTTTTCCCACAAATGGATGATTTGTATGGTTAATTTGAAATTTTGGAAAAGAACAACAAGTTTTGAAATTGTTAATTTGGTCCGAATTGATCTTAATTAATTTTTAAAATTTTAAAAGATATATTAGTTTTTAAAATATTAAGTTAATAAAAGTTTATTTCAACTCAGAGAGATCGATCGATGACCCGGGTCGGGATGAATGCAATACCATCACTATGACATTGCAACGACTCAATTGAAGTTGTCGTTGACCCTATGAGATCATTCATTTATCCCTAGTTTCACCTAAATCAATTTAGGTACTATTAATTTTAACATTAAGTTAATGAGAGCTTATTTCAACTCAGAGTGATCGATCGATGACTCGGGTCGAGATGAACGCAATACCAATACCATGGAATTACAACGACTCAATTGAAATTGTAGTTGACCCTATGAGCTCATTCATTCAACCCTAGTTCCACCTAAATTAATTTAGGTACTATTAATCTAAACATTAAGTTAATGAGAGCTCATTTTAACTCAGAGTAATCAATCGACGACCTGGGTTGGGATGAATGCAATACCAATACCATGCAATTAAAACAACTCAATTAAAGTTGTTGTTCCCCCTATGAGCTCATTCATTCATTCTTAGTTCCACCTAAATCAATTTAGATACTATTAATATTAGCATTAAGTTAATTAGAGCTCATTTCAACTCAGAGTAATTGATTGACGACCCGGGTTCGAATGAATGCAATACCAACACCAATTGTAAAGACTCAATTGAAGTTGTAGTTGAATCTATGAACTCATTCATTTATCGCTAGTTCCACTTAAATTAATTGCGTTGAAATCTATTGAAACAAATGACTGAGCTATTGAAAATTTCTAACAGATATTCATACCTATTGCAATAAATGACATATCTGATTTAATTATGAAATAGACATTTACATCTATTGTGATAGATAATTGAGCTGTTGGAAATATTCAAACAGATATTGATATCTGTTGTAACAGATGATATATCTGATTTAATTATCAAATGGACATTTGCATCTATCGTCATAGATGACTGAGCTGTTGGGACATTTAAATAGATATTTATATCTATTGTAACAGATGACATATATGATTTAATTATCAAATGGAAATTTGCATCTGTGAGCTATTGGGATTTTTAAATAGATATTTGTATCTGTTGTAATAAATGATTGTGTTGTTGGGATTTTTAAACAAATATTACTATCTGTTCCAACAGATGATATATCTATTTAAAAATCTTTTTTCTTTCAATTTTAAAGCTTTCTGTCCGAGTAGATAAAGTAGTAAGTACCACAAAATGCGGTAGAAAATGAATAGTTTCTTTTTCTTGGATAACTCAAAAATGAGTTCATTGAGTAGTTTTATCTTGTCTTTTCAATGTCACTAGTCTTCCTCGTGCCCCTCAAATTATTAATGAAGATTAATTATATTAATTAATGAATATTGAAAAACCCACGTCTACGTACACAGTACATTTAGAATTATCTCATCTCTCCTCAGCTTCAACTTGATCCCTAAATTTATTTTATTCACCTCTCATCTTTTTCTTTCTCTCATCTTTAGGTTAGGGTTATCACACTCTTTGTTTCTCTCGTTTCTCTTCTTTTTCTCATAAAGATCCTTTCGGATCTAAATCGATCCATATTTTTTCTGGACTGAAGTTGCTATTTTGATCCTCTTTTGACATTAAGGTATGGTTCACTATTGCTCTTTCATTCTCATATTCTTCTTTGCAAGTTATTTACATCTATTTTTTAAATTTAATTACCATTTACCCATATCATATTTATTTAAAAAATTTGAAGGAACTTTTATGTGTTGAATAAACGAACCAAAAATTTTTATTACAACATGCAAAAAAAGTATTCTGTTAGGAGAAGTTTAAAAGCCTTTTTGGCAGTATTTTTTTTTGTATGTATTTATTTGTTTATTTGTTGTTTATGCTGTTATTGATGTTGTTGTTGGGGTTGGTGCTATTAGAACTTGTGGTGTGGTGTTGTTGATAGTGTTGGAACAAAGGATGAAACAAAGGCTGGTTTGATGTATTCCAATGGACACCATATCTATTGCATCAAACTCCATATTTGTTGCAACAGACTCTATATATGATGTATCAGACTCCATATCTGATACAACAGACTCCACATCTGATGCAACAGACTCCACATCTGATGTAATAGACTTTACATCTAATGCAACAGGATCCACATCTGATGCAACATACTCTATATCTATTACAATAGATGGACAATGTTATTTTTTATGACATCAATTTTTTCCTCTTCTTTGTAGATATAAGGAACTGAAAGTTGATCAACTTTTACCCGACCATCATAAGAGGCTATAATAAAGATGGGTTCGGAGGAATAAGCTGAATACAGATGGAACCACTTCATATGTTGGAGGTATGTATTACTGATAATGTTATCGTGGAAACACACATAGAGTACACTGATTTTGTAAATGCTATTTTTACCGATTAGTCATAGATTATTCAAATAAGATATCTGTAATTTTACAGTTAAGTTTGGTAGGTTCAAACTGATAAGGCTGAGGGACCATGAATATGGTTCTGATATCCTGTTAAGATTTAATGTCGGTTGTTGCTCATATTTATTTGTCAAGCATTATGAAGGGATCTAGTTTTGGTGTCATTGTAAAGAGATTCAATAGCGATTGGACTAACTTTTAGGGTGCATTGGACTCTGAGAAGGCCCTCAAATCCTAGCACTACATCTAACAATAATAGAAAACCAATATAGATATTACCCTAGCCTAAATTTATATGGTTGGGTTGCTCGGGGTGATGATTATACACCAGAAGGTGCGGTAGGAGAATTCCTTTAAGGAAAAATGGGTGGTTGATGAAATACTAAATCATCTAAGAGCTAATTGAAGAATATACATAGGGAAGAAAGTAACTTCTAGCGAATCTGGACGATGAAATTATTTTAAAACATGAGAAATCTGTATCAAGTGCAAATATAAAAGTGTATCCGATAATGAAAAATCCATCTGTTGTTTATCTAAGAGAAAAATAGTGCAAATGGTCACTTTGCTAGGGAGCCGCGACTAGGTAGCTTGGTCGGGATTATCACCTAGATAGAAAATAGCAGAAGACCAAGAAAGCCTCCTTAAGGGAATCTAGGGTTGAAATATTATATAGTAAGTCTAGAAAACTTCCGCTAACAACAACTGTAGTTAAAGTAAGGAATCTAAGCGAAGACGGCAATTTCTAAATTTTAAATTGCGTCCCATGCCTTCTTGTTTATGGTTCTGATTAGGTCCATTGCTGTTGACCTGATCGGAACCACAAACGGGATTGAAAGGAAAATTGAATATCATGACTTCCTTAGCAATATGGTTATAATTGATTGTGTTTTATTGCCTTAGCATGCTTTCAACATATCTTGGAGAAGATAAGAGGCTTGCTCTAGTATGTGAATTTTGATAATTTTTAAGTTTGCCACCATCTTGCTAATTCTATCTTCAAGATGGTCGTTGTCATCTTTGAATTTGGTATAGAGTTCTTGATCTTTTGTGAGCTCAATCAAGAACACCATCTTCAAAGTTGTGGCATTATAGAAGCCCTTTAGAACACTTTTATCAGAAGCCTTAAAGGATTCATATAGGGTCGCTGTGTATGTTTTTAGGTCATAATGTGTTGATACACAGTCAAGATATGGTCCCAACAGTTGAACAACTTACTTTTATCGAGCGTTGGTTAATGCATCTTGCTCAACCAACCTTCAAGGAATTTGATAAATTAATAAGCAAGGAGTTACGTAACGTTTGATCTAAATCGACTCTACCAAGCCTGCAAATGTTACGTAACTCCAGACTCATTACCCTATCAAAAAACTTTGTCCGAGTTAGTGCACAAATAAAATAAGATTAATCTCTCAACCTTTCTGTTGATCACTCTTCTCCAATATAGATGACAAGATATCCGCCATACAAAAGTATACACCGTCAGCAGAAATGCTGGCCATAGCAAAAGGTCTTCTGAAGGCATCAACCGTAATCTCTCAATATCAAGTGATATTGAGATATTCCTAGTCATTCCTTTCCAAGACTTTTTCTACGGCAATAATTTCTACTGATGACAAGATATTTTCCATGCAAATTCTACACCGTCAGCAAAAATTCTTGCCAGAGTGAAAGTCTTCAAAAGGCATTATTAGTAATCTCTCAACATCAAGGAAGTCTTGTACCAAAGTCTTCAGAAGAAATTCAAAAATAAGGTAGTTTTTAGCAATGACTACACATAATTACAATCAATAGCCTCACCAGATTCACTCCTAGTTCAAAGGAAAAGGCAAAAATATTTTCAGTTGCATTCGAACTAGGAATGCAAATAAAAATATTTCCGCCTTTTGTTTTGAACTAGGAGTGAATCTGGTGAGGTTGTTAATGCCGTAATTATGTATAGTCATTGCTGAAAACTTCTTTATTTTCGAATGTCTTCTGAAGACTTTCTTACAAGACTTTCTTGGTATTGAGAGATTACTAGTCATGACTTCTGAAAACTTTCTCTCTGGCAAGAATTTCTGCTGATGGTGTAAACTTTTGTATGATAGATATCTTGTCATCAATAGAAATTCTTGTCGTTATGAAAGTCTTGGGAAGACATGACTAGGAATATCTCAACATCACTTAGTATTGAGAGATTACTGTTGATGCCTTCAGAAGTCCTTTTGCTGTTGCAAGCATTTCTGTTGACGGTGTAGACTTTTGCATGGCGAATATCTTGTCATCTATGTTGGAGAAGAGTGATCAGAAGAAGGTTTAGAGATTGAGCTCGTTTGATTTGTGTACTAACTCGGACAAATTATTTTTATAGGGTAATGAGCCTAGAGTTACATAATGTTTGATAGGCTTGGTAGAGTCGGTTTAGATAAAATGTTACGTAACTCCTTGCTTATTAATTTATCAAATTCCTTAAAGGTTGATTGATCAAGATGTATTGAGAAATGCTCGATAAAAGTGAGCTGTTCAACGGTTGGTACCATATCTTGACTGTGCATCAACATATTTTGACCTAAAACAAACACATCGACCCTCTATGTATCCTTTAAGGCTTCTAAAGAAAGTGTTCTGAAGGCCTTCTTCAATGCCTCAACTTTGAAGTTAGTGTTACTAATCGAGCTAACAAGAGACCAGGAACTCTATACCAACTTCAAAGACGACAACAACCAGCTAGAATACAGAATAAACAAGCTGGATGCAAGCTTGAAAATTATCAATTCACATACTATAGCAAGCCTCTGATCTTCTCTAAGAAATTTTGAAAGCATGCTAAGCCAAGAAAAAAAAATTAATTAATCTATTTTGCTAAGGAAGTAATGATACTCAATCTATTTTTCAATCTCATTTGTGGTTTCGATCAGGACAATAGCAGTGGACCTAATCAGAACCACAAACAAGAAGGCATGAGATGCAATTTAGAATTCCAAAATTTCCACCTTCGCTTAGATTCTTTAATTTAACTGCAGTTGTTGTTGCCACAAGTTTTCTTTAATTTAACTGTAGTTGTTGTTGCCACAAGTTTTCTAGACTTACTGCACATCATTTAAACCCTTGATGCCCGTAAGTCGACGTTTTTGGTCTTATACTATTTTTTAACTAGGTGATAATCCCGACTATGCTACCTAGTCATAGCTCCCTAGCAAAGTGTCCATCTGCATTATTTTTCTTTCAAAGAGACAACAAACCAATTTACATTACCAGATACACTTTCATATTTGCACTTGATTCAAATTTCTCATGTTTTAAGATAATTCCATCAGCCAGATTCACTAGAAGTTAATTTCAACCCTATGTCTCTTCTTCAATTAGCTCTCAGATGATATAGTCTTTCATCAACTCCCCTTTCCCTCTCAGACATTCTCCATCGACTCCTTCTGGCGTATAATCATCTTCTCGATCAACCCTTACATATAAATTTGGGCTAGTGGAATTTCTATTGGCTTATTTGATGCAGTGCGAGGCTTCGAAGGCATTCTCAGAGTCCAATGCACACTTAAAGTTAAGTCCAATCGCTCTTGGTTCTCTATAATGACACCAAATATTGATCCCTTCTCAAAACTTGACATACATAAACACGAGCAACAACCGTCAGTAATTCGTAATAGGGTATCTGCACCATCTTCATAGGGCCCTCATCCTTATTAATTTGAACCCATCAAACTTAAATGTACAATGCAGGATCTTGTTTGAATGATCAGTGCCTAATCGATTAAAAACTGCATTCACAAAAACATTGTACTTGTGTGTGTTGTCCCGGTGACCTTATCAGTAATACTTACTTAACTCCCACACATATGATCCATATGCACGCACCTTATTTTTCTAGCCCATCTATGGCTTAAATTGAATAAACAAATAACTAGCAAATTGCAACAGACACCACATCTATTGGAAAAGAAAACAGAGATATCCATCTGTTGCAATAAAATGTCAATATATTGTAAGTTATTTGACAGATGAAATATATTTTGCAACAGATTACCCATCTGTTAGATTTATTTTAAGGCAATTTTCTTTTCTTTCCAAAATACAATAAAAGATAAAATGTTGTATTTAGATCTTTTTTTTAATTTACATATTCGAAAAGTCACCAATTTTATTTAATTAAGGGATATGAACTGTCATGGCTTTTTGTTTGACTAACCCCTTCCAATTCAATCATTTATAAATAGGTCCCTCTGGCCTCCTTCCTTACTCACTCCCACTCACTCTTTCATTCTACTACACTTATAATACAAATATCGATGATCTAGATTCGTACAAGAAGATTCATATCGAGTCCTTGCGGGAACTTCATAGGTAGTTTGATGAACTTCAGAGGGATTTGACCAACTTTGGAGCAAGGCTGAGAAGGGCCCTACTGCTGCCGGGTGAAAATTATCCGGTTGCCAATAATAATAGTAATAATAATAATACTAGTAATAATAATAATAATAGTAGTAATAATAATTAGGTTATGTTTTTTCTTTCTTTTAGGGTATGTATTTTTTGTTTTTTATATCGGATCTACCTAAGGGATTCAAAAATCTATGTTTGGTTTGGTCAACTTTGAATTTTTATTTCTTATTTAATATTTAATTATCATTCTATTTATTCCTTATTCTCAACATATTGATGGATGGAGGTAGGGATTAAGCATTTGTGATGCGACAGATGGATCATATGTTGCAATAGACGGTTATTAATAAAAAAAGTTATTGTTGAGAGGGTAGTGAAAAGTCATGATTGCTATTATTTAATATGAAAAATAGTTCGTAAATAAATAATAAGGAACTAAATGATATACACAATTTATAACCGTAAAATAAAGATTATTTAATTAAAAAAAGTCACAATAGTGGATTAATTAAAAGTTATATGATGATTGGTTGTTAAAAAAAGGTGAATAGTCGTGACCGTTGCTTTTTGTCTAAGCACATTAAAGAAACAAAAATGCTGCGACTGATGAATCCACTATTAGAAAAAATCAAAAAAGCTCTTAAAATAGATGGTCGATTTGTTGCAACAGTTGGTATATCTGTTGCAACATATGTGTTAGTTGATGCGAAGGATCTTACAATCTGCTGCCATAACTCAATAAAAATGGTTATTATTTTATTAAAGAAATGGTTATTAAAAAGGTGTCTTCGATTTTTAAATTGAGAAAAAAATTTAAATTTAAGAACTAGTTATTAATAATAAGCTGAAAAGTCATGACTTGTCACAATAATAAAAAACTCACCAGCTTGATTTCATTAAGTTATTTCATTTCACAAAAAATAATAAGGAAATAAATGATAAACATAATTTAAACCATAAAAAAGTGGTTATTTAATTTGAATAATTGACGTTAATATTAAATAGGCGCCATTTCTTTTCACAAAAATATTTTTGTTTTAAATATATTTTATTAATTTATATAATAAAAAAGTCAACAAATTTGGATTAATGATATGATGATAATTTTTTTAAAAAAATAGATTATATGTTGCAATAAATAGATTATCTGATGCAATAGGTTATCTATTTTTTGCAATAGATGATATATCTGTTGTCACAGATGAGTTATTTGATTCAATAGATGTAGAATCTATTGTCACAGCTCAATAAAAATGGTTCTTGAAAAGAACTAATTATTATTAATAATAATAATAAAGCTAAAAAGTCATGACTTATCACAATATTGCTTAATTTAATTAAGTCATAACTTTTTATAGTAATGAAGAATGTCATTAATAAATGGAGGTGAATAGTTGCGCCTTTAAATCTATTTTATTAATTTATATAATAAAAAAGTCAGAAAATTTGGATTAATGACATGATACGATGATAATTTTTTAAAAAAGAGATAGATTATATGTTGCAACAGATAAATTATCTGATGCAAAAGGTTATTTATTTGTTGCAACAAATGATATATCTGTTGTCACATATGAGTTATCTGATGCAACAGATATAGAATATGTTGTCACAACTCAATATAAAAATGGTTCCTGGAAAGAACTAATTATTATTATTATTATTATTAATAATAATAAGTTGAAAAGTCATGACTTATCACAATATTGCTTAATTTAATTAAGTCATAACTTTTCACAGTAAGCAAGAATGTCATTAATAAATGGAGATGAACAATTGCAACTTTTTGCCTAACACATTCAAGTTCAATAGTCTATAAATAGGTCTCTCCTTTCCCAATTCCATCATTTATTCTACTACACTCTATTTATTCCTTGCTCTTGTTACACCTTCAACTACTGTCTCTTCAAGGACTTGATAGCTTTTTCCTATCTCTGGTAAATTTTTCTTGCTTTTTGTGTAAATATATGTTGTATTATATTCGAATTCTTTCTTTTCTTTACTTTTATTTCTATGTATTTTGTCAATTTATGCATGTTCTAGATATGGCTGATCTAGTGTGGGATGTCGCTATTTTACGAGACACCATGCGGGATCTGCAAAAGAAGGTTCTTGACCTGCAGTGGGAGTTAGCCACCGTCAGAGTAAGGATGCTGCAGTAGATCCACAAGCTGAGGAGGGCGCTGCTGCTGCAGGTTGAAGATTGGCCGGCTGACCATACAAATAAGAATGATGATAATAATAATTAAGCTTATTTTTTTCTTTTACCTATGTATTTTTATTTTTTTATTTAGTAAAAAATTTGATCCACTTTGTTGTTTTAATTCTTATTTAATTTTCATGCTGTCTATTTCTTCTTCTCAACAAATGACATGTCTACAAATTAAGGAATAATTTGAATCCAGTTTCAATAGCAAGAGATCAACATATGAGTTGTCTGTTGGGTTTGTGACATGAGCTGTATTGTGTTGTTCGAAATAAATTATTCATCTGTTGAAACTGAATTATTATCTATTGCAACAGATAAATATTCTTTTGTAACAGATTACTTATCTGTTGAAACAAATAACTAATCTGGTGCAACAAATTAATTGTCTGTGTGAATAGATTACTAATCTGTTGCAACAGATTAATTGTCTGTTTGAACAAATTACTAATCTGTTGCAATAGAATACCTATCTATTTGATTCATATTACGGGCACCTGGAACCATAAACATGAATCCAACATGAGTCTTCTATTGCAACAAAATATTTATCTGGTGCCACAGATGATGGATCTATTTAAACAGATTGCTCTTATGTTGCATTCATGTTCGCATGCTAGCTATTATTGAAAAAACAAAAAGTCTTATCTCAAGTAAATGCCAAAGTTAAAGTGATGTACGAAACAAAATTTGACCTAAAAAATTGGTCAAAGAGGAGCAGTTGCGGTAACAACAACAACAATGGTCAACAAGAAGAATATGAAGATGATAATGAAGTATAAGATGATAATAATGAATCAGAAGATGGTGAATAAAGCGACAGCAACAATGAACAACAAATATCGTGAAGGGAGAAAATAACAACGGATGAGAAGAGAGAAAAACACACCCTTTTTCCCTTCGTTTCTCGTTATATTAACTAACATTTGGATCAAAGTGTAAATTTAAAAACTTGTGGGTTATTTTGAAATTTTCCAAACTTTCTTAATCCATAATTAATTAATTGTCACCTCCCCTCAATTATTAAGACTTGTGTCACCTACACCTCATTTTAAAACTTTTTGGTCACCTACAACCCAAAGCCCCATGTGACTTATTGTTTATCGAGATTTTAGTTGTGTAATTTTAAAAAATATAAATAATTTTAAAAAATATAAATGAAAAACAAAATTAGTAAATATTTTTTATATATAAATATAAATTTGCAAGTAAACTCATGAAAAGAATAAATCAATTGCAATATTTAAATGCATATAAATCTTTTTTATAACCATCTTAGAATAGAGTGAATATGTAAATGTGATAAGAGAAATATATATTTGAACACATAAAATATTTGCATTCATTCTTTGCACAAATGGTCTGATAAATTGTCTTTGTATATTTCAACTTTCAATTGTACTTTCTGACTTCTCATATATCCATTTTGCATTTTGAAGAGATTTACATGCATAAGATTTGTGAAATTTTTAGCTTCCTTAGATACATCTGTGACAAAAGATAAATATAGTGTTAATCACAAAAATAATAAAATTACTATAAAATTAAATCAAGTATGAGAGCATACCTTTCTAATTTATTCAGAGAAATCTGATGAGCATTACCTACAATTTTTTTAATCCATGGTAGGTACATTTGTTTCAAAAAATAAAATGTTAATCATAAATAACAATAAAATATTCAAAACTAAATTAACCATGAACAATATATATTGATAATTAATCAAACAAATCTGATGAACATCACCTGTAATTTTTTTTAACCATGGTAGATATATCTGTGACAAAAATTAGATATAATGTTAATCATAAATAACAATGAAAAAAAATTAAAAGCTAAGTTAAGCATCAACATACTTGGGGCTTTGGGCTGAAGATGACAAAAGAGTTTTAAAATGAGGTGTATATGACACAAGTCTTAATTATTAGGTGGAGGTGACAATTACTTTATTATTGATTAAGAAAGTTGGGAAAGTTTGAAAATAACCAATAAGTTTTTAAATTTACACTTTGATCCAAATATTAGCCTATATAACGAAAAATGAAGGAAAAAAAGGTGCCTTTCTCTCTCTTCTCACCCATTGTTGTTTTCTCTCTCTTAGCGATTTTTGTTGTTCATTATTGCGGTTGCTTCATTCATCATCTTCTGCTTCATTATCATCATCTTCTACTTCATTATCATCTTTATCTTCTTCTTGTTGACTATTTGTTGTTGTTGTTGTTGTTATTGCTACTGTTACTCTTTGACCAATTTCTTAGGTTAAATTTTATTTCGAACATCACTTTCCACTTTGGCATTACTTTATAGGAGACCTTGGTAAGTCAAATTATTATTTTTAGTTGAATTTGTCATCTGGGTAACTGCTATTGTGTTGTTGTTTTCCAACAGTGGATAAAACCCAATCATGGTTAATGGGTCGAGAAGAGCAATCGATATGTATGGCATTGGAAAGAGGGTGAAATGCTAGAGACAATAGCTATGACAGTCCAAAGTGATGTTCCATATGATGATTTTGTGAACTTAATCATCAGCTTTTGTGGACTGAATTATCAATCAAAAGAACTCGCCATCAGCTACATACACAGCTTCTTTTAAAATTAGAGGGTACTGTCTTTCAAGATAACCGATCAAGTTCGGTTGCATGCTTATCTAAGTGATTCAACCAATCCAGTGTTAAGGGTGTACATAGTTGAAAAGACGAGAGAGAATGAGAACCAGAACGTAGAAAAAGAAGAAAAAGAAGACTTCTTTGATGATAGGTTGGATGATCTAGACATGAATATTCCAGATAATGATCAAACACTTATGCCCATTGATGCGACCAATATGATGTGCAGTTCTTCTCAATCGACACAGTCTGGAAATCTTCAAGATGATGGGACTAACTTTTTTATTAGAATGTCATTCAAGGACAAGAATGAACTATCAAACACTTTGTTTATTTCTTGCTTAAAAAATAATTCAGAATAAAGAAGGTGATTAATTTGAGTAGTATCTTTTGCTTTAAATGTGCTAATTTGAACGGCAAGTGGTGGTTGAGAGTGGTAAAGTACGCAAGTTCTTACAGATTCATCATTCATAAACATGAAAAGCATCATACATATGGTTCGGAGCACATCTCGGGCCAAAATCCTCACACCACGGCAAAGGTCCTCGGTGAATATTTCAGTAGTAGTTTCCCTGATGGCAAAGGCCCTTCAACAAGTTACAGATTTGGTTGTCCTGGTCATTTATTGGAAGGTATATACGTCCATGAGGATTGCCAAGGACCTGGTTAGGGGGACACTCGAGCATGTGTATGAAGTCCTAGATATTTACCGTTACATGATTGAGTCCACAAATCTCAAAAGTAAGACAATATTATATCTAGAAGAAAATAGAAGGTTCAAGTACTTTTTTGTATCCTATGGTGCTTGGATTCAAGGTTTTTGACATTTGAGAAAAGGCATAGCCGTCGACAGTACCTTCTTGAGAAGCAGGTATAATGGAGTTCTGCTAGCGGTGGTGGCGCAGGATGCGAAGAATCATATTTTTCCTGTCGCTTTTTGTGTAGCGGATAAGGAATGTGATACCTCTTATGGATTTTTTTTGAACAACTGGGATGCTACATCGAAGATACTGAAGAGTTGTGTTTTGTATTAGATAGGCATCCAAGTATTACAAAGATGGGTTCACTTTTCTTCACTTCAGCTTACTTTGGTTGTTGCATCGGGCATTTTGGAGAGAACACTCGAAACAACTATCACAATGAAAAGGTCATCACCCTCTTTTATAGAGCAGCTAAAGCATATAGTAGAGAGGAGTTTTTAGACCAATTCAATCAAATAACGGATGTGAATCCCAAGGTAGCAGAATTTCTCGCACGTATCATTTTTCAGAGATGGAGCCGGGCATTCTGTCCAGCAAATAGGTACATTCTTATGAATTTAATGTCTTGTTTTATTTACAAGTTTAGTATGATGTCGTACTAAGTGATTCTTTTCTATAGGTACAATATTATGACATCAAACATAGCTGAATCGGTGAATTCATTATTTGGCGATGAAAAAGAATTTCCCATCAAGGCTATGTTTGAAAAAATAAGCAAGAAGTATAGCAATTTTTTAACGAAAGGCGTTTGCAGTTCAAGTGCCCAGAAAAAAGAACCCGATTTGTTCTCGAAATTGAAAAAAAAATATCAACGAACATTAGTTTGGGGAATAGGTTATTCTCTCATAAAATAGCAGACTACAAATCTGTATCACCGATTATGGTGTGCTGCCACGGTCGATCTTCAAATAAGATCTTGTACATGTAGAGTTTTTGACTTAGACAAAATACCTTGTCCACATGCTATGGCAGCGCTTCGAGCTCAATATGGTCATAAATATGGACCTGAAATTTACGAGCACTCCTCTCAATATTATTCGGTGGAAAAATATGAAATGGTATATAGTGGGAATATTACTCTAGTGCCTCTCGAAGTATCTTGGGTTGTTCTAACGGAGCTTATAGGGAGATTAATACCTCCTCCATATATTGAACCGAGCACTAACAAACCGGGAAGAAAGCTATATAAGAGGAGGCGTGGAGTTGGAGAATCATTTTCATCAAGAAGAAACAAGTGCTCCATATGTAAGTGCGCTGACCACAAAAGAACTACATGCCCGAATCGTAATCCACCATGATCGTTGTAACTGCAGAAACTTGTGTTGTTGTTTGTTTATTTGTTGTGGACTTTTATATATTTAACTCATTGTTGGGAACCTAATGTTATAATTTATTATATATAAAATATCTTTTTTTAATAACTTGTGCATCAATAAAAAGAGGCAAAACATGAACTAAATAATACAACAGACCATAATTATTCTCAACAGTTGCATAAACAACTGGAATATTTTCCTTCAACAGATGAAAAATCTGTCAAAACAGAGGGATAATCTGTTGATAGAAACCCAACAGATGACCAATCTGTTCCAACACATGGTCCATCTATTGAAAATACTCAAAAGCCAAAATTGCTAGTGCTACTGGATTCAACATAGCTCCTTGCCTCCAACCGTCTACATGTTAACATATATGTATGTTTAGATTAGAAAAAATAGACAGAATAAAAATTGAATAAGAATTAAAATGCCAAAGTCTGACTAAAAGTAAATTTTTCATTAAATGAAAAATAAAATACATTACGTATAGATCCGAAATAGAAAAATTAAAATACATTCGCTAAAAGAAAAAACACATTCTAATTATTATTGTCATCATCATCATCTTTAATTACAGCCATCCAATCAACTCGCAGCAGCAGGGCCCTCATCAGCCTCTGCATCTTTCTAAACATCGTCGCTCTCACAGCGACCAACTCCCTCTGCGGGTCATTAACCTGCCTCTGAAGTTTCTGCACTGTGTTGCGTAGAATAGCAATGTCCGAAAAAGGATCTGCCATATCTAGAACACGCATGAATTGACAAATGTAAAGAAAAAGTCCAAAATGTAATACAACGTCTATGACCAACTGGTAAATTTACACCAAAAAAACTTACCTCAATGAGAAAGGAATATGCTCTTTGAAGAGAAGTGGTTGAAGATGTCACACAAAAAGAATAAATGCAAGAAATAAATAAAGTTGAGTTGAATGAAGATTAAGGAGGGACCTATTTATAGAGGGTTGAATCTGGACGTGTCAGGCCAAAAGGAAGGACGGTTCAGCACCATTGTATTAATTACATTCAAACTGGTGGCATTTTGTTTTCTGTGAAAAGTCATGACTTTTTATTTTACATTAATTACTTCTCACCTTTTCATAATGGTTTGAGACTTGATAAAGCCATTATTATTGAGTTGTTACAACAGATCATCCATCTATCACAACAGATTTAGCATCTGTTGCAATAGATGGATTGAATATGCAATAGATGGTCTGTCAAAATAGATTTACCATATGTTGTAATAGATAGTTTGTAAATGCAGCAGATAAGACATCTGATGCAACATATATATTATCTGTTGTGATAGATGGACAGTATGTTGGAAGAGATGTTTTGATATCTTCTAACAACTGATTCATCAGTTTCAACAGATGGAGTATTCGGTTCGCTACCTGTTTTGAATGTGTTAGATAAAAAATCACGACTCTTCACCTATTTTTAATAGTCCCTCCATTTCATATTAGTTTGGCCCTATGGGATTAGCACACCAATTAATAAAAATATAAATTAGGTGATTATTTTACCAAATTGCCCTTATTAATTATGCTTTAAAAGTATAAATATGAATAATATACTTTATGTAGTCATTTAATAATAGGGGTAATCTTGGAAGAATATAATAAAATTCTCTTGATTTTATAAATAGGGAAACTAAATTGAAACATACATTTTTAGCAAGAAGTAATCACATGCGTACAGATGAATAAAAAAATAATCTGGTCTGTTGCAACAAATTTATCATCTATTGCAACATATGGATTAGCTGTTGTGACAGATGGACCATATGTTTGAGGAGATGTTTTGATTTCTTCCAACAGCTGATTCATCAGTTGCAACAGATGGAGATTTCGATTCATCAGCTATTTTGAATGTGTTAAGTTAAAAAGTCACGACTCTTCACACCTCTTTTTTAATAGTCATCACATGCTTACAGATGAATAAACAACACTGTCTGACATGTCCTGATGGGATAAGAAGAATAAGGTGCGTGCAATGGATCCCATTTTCATGCGTGCGAGGTATGATATTATTGATCTGGCTACCGTGAAAGACACACATAAAGTGAAATAATTTTGTAAATGAAGTTTTTTATCGATTAGACATTGATCCTTCAAATAAGATCCTGCATTGTACAGTTTAGTTTGATAGGTATAAACTGATAAGGCCGAAGGGTTCCAAGAGGATGGTGTCGATACCCTGTTACAATTTGATGACAATTTATGCTTATGTTTTAGTGTCAAGTTTGGCGAAGGGTTCAAGTTTTTGGCGGCAATGTAAATATCCAATAGTGATTGGATTAGTTTTAATAGTGCAATGGACTTTTTGAAAGGCTTCCAAAGCCTCGCAATGTAGCAAACAATGATGGAACCAATAGAAATTCCCCTATTCCAAATTTATATGGATGGATTACTGGAGGAGACTTTTATAGAGTAGAAGGTGCTTAGGAGAATACATATGCGTAAAAGGGGAGGTGGAGAGGGGCATATATCATCTCAGACCTTGATTTATAGGAAACACAGGGTAGGAAGGAAAGTGTAGCAAAATTCGCCAATGAAATTGACTTGAGAAATGAAAAAAAACTGGATGAGCTTCGAATGTGGAAGTGTATCCAAATAAAAAATCCATCAGTTGATGAAAAAAAGAAAAATGGTCAACAAGACTGGAGCTGGACACTTTGCTCGAGAATACAACTAGAGAGCATGTCCTCAATGAAAACTCTCACAAAGTGCTGGACCAGAGCTCTAAGGAAGAAGCTTCGCGAGCACGAAAGGTGGTAAGATTGTCGGTCAACATTAAAACTTGAATCAACAACTCCTGAAATAAAAATATGGGGAGCCAAGGTGTCAATTTCTAAAGTCTAACTTGCATTCCATGATGGCAGTAGAAACAAAAAGGCTCGAAGTTGGGCTGAAATCCCATGACTTGTTATTTCCACTGCCTTTGACCTGACCAGAGCCATAAACAGGTAGCATGGGATGCAAGTTTAACTTGAGAAATTGCCACCTTGGCTTGATCCCATATTTTTAATGCAGGAGTGATTGGTTCAGGTTTCAATTCAGATCGACAATCTTACCATCTTTCATGCTCGCGAAGCTGCTTCCTTAAAGTTCTGGTCCTGTATTTTGTGGGTCTTCGTTGAGGCTGCTCTCACTAGTTGCAATCTCTAGCAAAGTGACCAGCTCAATTTCTCTTGACTATTCTTCTTTTTCTTCAATGACTGATGGATTTTCATTTTTGGATACACTTTCACATTCGCAGCTCATCCAATTTTATCATTTTCCATGTCAATTTCATAAGCCAATTTTGCTACACTTTCCTTCCCAACCTGTATTTTCTCTTAAACAAGGACTGAGATAATGTATGGACTTTTCAACCTCCCTCTTCCCGCACAGGTTTCTCCCAAACACCTTTTGTTGTATAATAGTCTCCTCTAATAACACATCCATATAAATCTAGACCAGGAAAATTTCTATTAGTTCCATTGTTATTTGTTGTAGTGCGAGGCTTCAGAGGCCTTTCAACAAGTCCACTGATCCATTAAAACTGGTCCAATCAGTATTAGATATTTACACTGTCGCTAAAAACTTGAACCCTTCCCCAAACTTGACACAAAAACATGAGCATAAACCATCATTAAATTGTAATGGGGTATCGACACCACCATCTTGGTCCCTCAGCCTTACCAATTTGAACCTAATAATCTAAACTGTAAAATGCCATATCTTGTTTGAAGGATTAATGCCTAATAGGTAAAAAAAACAAACATTCACAAAATCATTGTACTGGATGTGTGTTTTCATGATAGGTTGATCAGTAATACATACCCCCACATATAAAGTGATTCCATCTGCAAGTAACTTATTCCTCTGAACCCATCTTTACTCTAGCCTTTAATGCTGGCTGGGCAAAAGTGGATCTAGTTTCACTTCCTTCTGTCTGCAAACAAGAGAAATACATTTGATGTCAAACAAGAGAAGAACAAAAAGAACATTACAAAAGGATAACACAAAATTGAGTGAATCAACAGATGACAAATATGATGCAATAAATTACCTATCTGTTCAACTGATGAGGCATCGTTACAATAGATGAATGATAAGTTACAACAGATAGGTTATCTATTGGAATAAATAAAATCAACCTTGCTACTGGTTTGATTTCTTCAAACAGTTGCTCCATCTGTTCCAACAGCTGATTCATCAGTTGCAACAGTTGAAGAAACTGTTCTAACACCACCACCAATAACATCACAAATAAAAAAACAACACCATATGTTCCAACACAACCATCCCCCAACAACAGCACCACCAAAGAACAAAACAAAAGACAAAAAGTAACTATACTGACAACAAGGCTTTTTAAGTTCTCCCAATAGATGACTTTTTTCGCATATTTTAATAAAAACAACGGTTCATTCATTCAAGACTTAAAAGTCATCTTTTCTTCAATTTTCTCAATAAATAGGAAATTGGTAATGGGTAAATCAATAATAGCAACAGATGTAAATATCTAATCTAAATGACATATAAAGAACAAGATGAGATGGAAACACCAACAGTGAATCGTACCTGCAATGTCAAAAAAGCAAATGGATCAAAACATCCAGTTCAGTTGAGAAAAGATATTGATTGGTTGAGATCCTAAAGGATCTTCATTTGAAAGAAGAGAGAAAAGAGAGAAAAAAAAGAAACAAAGATAATTGAGAATTAAAAATAAAGAAGAGTGATGAGTTGAGTCTAGACTACTTTATAGCTGAAGGAGAGAGTTCTAGATATGGGGGGTTTTAAATATTCATTAATAACTTTTGAGGGGAACGAGGAGACGGTGACATTGAAAACACCAGATAAGACTACTCACTCAGGAGATTTTTGAGTTATCTAAGTATACCGAGTAATATTTTTTACCACCTTAATATTTTAATTTTTATCTCAAACAGGAAATACCTAAATTGCTTTTAAAAAAAGGATCTTAAAATATTTAAGTGCAACAATGACAATTTCTATTTGGAAATTTCCAAAGCTCGGTCATCTGTCGCAACAAATAACGTAATCTGTTTGATAGTTTACAACAGATGCATATTATGTTGCAACAGATTACCTAATCTGTTTGATTTGATCCAAAAAAAAAGACATCTGTTGTAATAAGTTGAGCATTTGTTTATATATAATTTCAATTGAGTTCATATGTTAGACTAATACCTTAATTGAATGTGAATTCTTATAGGGCCAACTACAACTTTAATTGAGTCTTTTGGTAATTGGATGATGAGATGGTATTGCATTCCTCCCGACCAGAGTCGTCGATCGATCACTCTAAGCCGAACCGATTCTTACTACCTCATATGTTAGACTAATACCTTAATTGATTAATCTAGGACTAGGGTACTAATACCTTAATTGAATAATATAGGACTAGGGGTGAGTTTTTATAGGGTCAACTACAACTTCAATTGAGTCTTTTGGTAATTACATGATGAGACGGTACTGCGTTCCACCCGACCAGAGTTGTCAATCGATAACTCTGAGCCGAACCAATTCTTACTACCTTATATGTTCAACTAATACCTTAATTGATTAATCTAGGACAAGGTACTAATACCTTAATTGAATAATCTAGGACTAGGGATGAGTTCTCATAGGGTTAGCTACAACTTCAATTGAGTCTTTTGGCAATTGCATGATGAGACAGTACTGCGTTCCTCCGGACCAAAGTCACCAATCGATCACTCTGAGCCAAACCGATTCTTACTACCTCATATATTCAACTAATACCTTAATTGATTAATTTAGGACTAGGGGTGAGTTATCATAATGTCAACTACAATAGATGACAGCGTCTATTTTATAATTTACAACATATGGGTAATATATTGTGACATATAACTTAATCCATTTGATAATTTACAATAGATGGGTAATCTATCATAACAGATGACTTAATTTGTTTGATAGTTTTCAATAGATTCATGATATATTACAACAAATGACGCAATCTGTTTGATAGTTTACAATAGATGAGTAATTTATTGCAATAGATTACCTAATCTATTTGTTTTGATCCAATAGAAAAGACATTTGTTGCAATAGGTTGAATATTTATTTATATATAATTTCAATTGAGTTCATCTATTAGACTAATTCCTTAATTGAATGTGAGTTTTCATAAGGTCAACTACAACTTAAATTGAGCCTTTTGATAATTGCATGATGATACGATATTGCATTCCTCCCAACCAGAGTCGTCGATCGATCACTCTGAGCCGAACCGATTCTTACTACCTCATATGTTTGAGTAATACCTTCATTGAATAATCTGGGACTGGGGTAATAATACCTTAATTGAATAATCTAGGACTAGGGGTGAGTTCTCATAGGGTCAACTACAACTTTAATTGAGTCTTTTGGCAATTGCATGATAAGACGGTACTGCGTTCCTCCCGACCAGAGTCGTCGATCAATAATCTAAGCCAAATCGATTCTTACTACCTCATATGTTCAACTAATACCTTAATTGATTAATCTAAGACAAGGTACTAATACCTTAATTGAATAATATGGGACTAGGGTTGAGTTCTCATAGGGTCAACTATTAATTAATCTAGGACTAGGGGTGAGTTCTCATAGGGTCAGCTACAACAGATGGCAGCACCTTGATAATTTACAATATATGGGTAATCTGTTGTGACATATGACAATTCATTTGATAATTTACAACAGATGGGTAATTTGTCGCAACAGATGACTTAATTTGTTTGATAATTTACAACAGATTCGTAATTTGTTGTTACCTAATCTTATTGATAATTTACAACAGATGCAAAATGTGATGCAACATGTTGAACATTTATTTTTATATAATTTCAATTGAGTTCATATGTTAATCTAATAGTACCTAAATTGGTTAATCTAGGACTAGGGGTGAGTTCATAGGGTCAACTAGAGTACTCAATCAACTACAACTTCAATTGTTGTTATACAATTTCAATTGAGTTACTCTTTTGGCAATTGCAAGATGAGAGGGTTAAAAATTATGCATATCTTTTATGATTTTAAAAATAATTAAGATCAATTTGGACCAAACTAACATTTTCAAAACTTGTCATTCTTTTTCAAAATACAAATCAACCCATACAAAAATGTTTTATCATTTCAAGTCTTGAGTTCTCGCTCTTTCTCTATTATTCTCACTCAACAATACAGTACAGACAACAACTATTCAACAAATTTGCTTAACCCTCCACAATAGATCACTTTTTTTCTTATTTTCGACCATATAAGTGTTAATTTTGACTTCATTCTTGCTTGTATCAGTTGTTTTCTTTGTCTTCGTAGGCAACATAGTTCGAGAAGAGTTCTATATTTGTTATTTTTTTCTAAAAAATAAGGGCTTTTAAGTTAATGATGAAAAATAAAACTTTTAGTTGTATTATTTTTTAGAATGGGTTTACAATTTTGAGTTTTGATGGTAAAATCATAGGAAGAATTTGAGAATCTCTAGTTTTTGTCGTAGTGTTCCGTTGACTATTATGGTATTATTGGATGGTGTTTATGGTGTTGGGGGTGGTGGTGTTTGTGGTTGTCGTGGTGGCACTGGTAGTGGCATTGGTTGGTGGTGTTTGTGGTGGCTGTCGATGGTATCGGTATTCATGGTGTTTGTTTGTGGCATTAGTTGGTGGTGTTTGTGGTGATGGCTATTGTTGTGTCAGTATTTGTGGTGTTTGTAATGTATTTTTTAAAATTTATGCATACATTAATTGTAATGTAAGTTTTTTTGTTATTTGTAGGTAAAACATGTTTCCCAAAAAAAAAGAAAGTAAAAGTGGATTAACGTCTGACCACCCAAAAAAAGGCACAGTATAAAGGGATTCAGAGGAGCTTCCTGAACAATCTCAGTTAGGGAAAAGTGAAGCTGAGGAGAGATGTCAAAACAATGTTGAGGGAGGTGGACAAGGGTCTATAGATGGTAATGAATAAAATAAAAGTGAGAAAGAGATAGAGGACGATCATCAACATAATGATAATGGATCACAAATGCGGCATGAATTAATATCGACACTCAGCATGATCCTGTCAAAACTTTTAGTATTGAAAGATTTCAAGTTGCGATGCCGATAAATGACCCAGAAGTAAAACAACTAATTGGTCAAATTGTAGTTAAATGTCAGATGTGGAAAATTTTTGAACATTTTATGAAAATTATGAAGAATGAAAACATAGGCAGACTTTTTAAGAAGAGCTTCTTTGGATGCTTTCTTGAGCTGCTTGAGGACCCCTCTTCCCATATCCGTTTCCCTATGACAATGGTATATAGTCTTCTCAAGTGCAGAATGAAGTACGTGGGAGATGATAAAGATCCGGAGGAGGGGGTAAAAAGAAGATGGATGAAATTTGTCTTAATTACTGTGGCATGACTGTTTGTTTTGGCTTACAAGAGTTTGCCATAGTGACAAACTTGAGATGCCATTGTTCAGAAGAACCACCACCCCGTAAAAGATTCAAGGCAAGAAAATGCAAGGAAAAAATAGATGGGTTGTTTGACATTGCTCGACGTGGCTACAAAGCACCGAATTTGTTAACAGATCTCGATGATAAAACCATACTAAAGAAGTACAAGGAGCAATTATGCTTAGTTTGGTTTGCCCATTCGATTATATTGGAAAGAGACGTCAACAATGTCATGAAAGATGATTTGTTGGCGCGTGCTGAGGATTTTGATAAATTCAACAATTATACCTGGGGATATGACAGCTTCTACTTGACCGTTCAATGTTTACTGACAAAGCTATCCTCAGGGACGCCCACATTATACAACTTTAATGATAAAATTAATCATTAATTTTACTCATCCATTAATTTATATTGAATATAGTTATTATGACTTTTTTTTGCTTGCTTCCTGTTTATATTTCTTGGCTTGGGAATTTAAAGCCATTCTTCCTCTCCGAAAGCAGTTAATGGATTACCCGGATGAGATTTCTCATCCATGGATGTTAAGGTGGTTGGCTGCAAAGAGCAATACCAATATTAAGGCGGCTGATCTCTTTAACCCTCCAGATGATACAGTATGTCTTCTTCAAGTAAAATAATTTTACTCAAAGAAAGATATTGAACAGGTGTTATATCTGGTGCAACAAATGTTATATCTGATGCATCAGATAGGACATCTATTGCGACAAGGTATGATTGATATCTTGCATGAGATTACCCTTCTGTTGCTTTGGTTCTCTAAACCTGACTCCTAACAGATTAACCATTTACTACAAATTATGCTACAAATGTGTAATCTGATAACATATTGTTCATCTATTGCGATGTACAGATTATCTGTTGAATAACAAATTACCCATCTTATACAACTGTTGCAGTAGATGATTGATATTTTGCATCAGATTATCTATGTGTTGCTGTGTTTCTCTGAACCAGACTCAAGCAGATTTTAACCATATACTGCAAACTATGCAACAGATGGGTCTTTTTTTTAAAATATAACCCAACTGTGAAAATTATTATATTATATGATTTAAATATATCTGTATTTTTTTTCTTTTTTATAGGTTTTGCATCCATGGATCGTGCCTACTAAGGAGGAGTCGGTGATGAATTTTTATATTACTCTAGGTCATGTTGATACTATAGCAGACCCAACGGTGGATTTAATAAAGAAGGAATTGGCTGGAGCAACAGCCATAAGAAGAGTAGTTAGGCAAGGTCAGCCTAATTTTGAGGCTCTTCATGACCAACCTACTAAGGCAGATACAGGTGCTTCTTCTGGGGGAGTTGTTGGTGTTGGTGGCAGGCATGCTGATGCTGATACCACTTATGATGATGATTATGTTGATGCTCAAGAAAGAATAAATATGTTTGAAATAACCCCTTTTTGCCCTTACACAGGTCCCTCTCACCCCTCTTCACCCTCGTGTTCTCGTTGCGAATGCGAAGAGAACAAGGACAGACAGGATAAACTCTTTGAAAAAGTAGAGGCTATCTCTAAAGCTATCAAGGAATTCAAATCCAAGAGGTGTGTCATACTATCCAAGAAGGTGAGGGATCCACACACTCCTACAGTGTTGGTTAGGAGAAAGAAAAGAGCAATTAGAGACGCCCTCTCCGATCGAAAATCAAAAGAAATTACAATTCCTTCTTCTCCAAAAGCTGTTGAAGTTCAGGGGCTAGTCAAGAATGTGGACATATATGCGAAACTTAGCGCAGAAGAGAAGAGGGATCTGCGACAGGCCAAGAATGTCAAGCCAGGTGCACCAGATTACCCCAGGCCTCCTTTTCCCCCCCAAAGACTTCCAGACTATGACTGATATGCGTATGCTATACGAGGACAAGACTAGTTTACTTTTCCTAGCCTAGCCCTTCTAATCTACCCCATGAAGAAGAAGCTACGCAACAGATTCTATATTTGTTACAGCAGCTGAGTATACTGGTGCAACTGGTAGTGGTTCTATTGCAACTTATTATCTATCTATTGTATAAGTTGCATTGGATTATTGATTCAGAGAACCCTATACAACAAATGGACCATCCATTGCATCTGTACAATTACTAACCTATTTAAAAATTGACTTCTTATATCACAGCATGTTGACATAATTCTCTGCCTCATGAGGAAAAGATAATTAACGTACCGAAAAGCTTATGATGCTGCCGATAGGATAATGGACTTCGAATTTTGGAAGAAGCTCAAGGATAGGTACGATTAACTCCATGGGGAGGCGTTAGACCTTGGTGTGGTACTTGATTTCCTAGTTCCTAATTTGGTCTTGGATGAAGAAGAAATGATAAAATATGTTAGAGGGGAGAAGCCAAATCTACATGGCAAGAGTTGGACCGAGGCAAAGAGGATTTTTCAGTCATTAGCGTAAATGGCATGCATTATTGGGCTGTTGAGAAACTACTCGAGGAGGTACAGATTAATGTTTATGACTCCAACGTACCTCTCATCGATGATTTTGATCTTTTTCTCCTCATGGAGCCACTGATGGTGCTATTGCCCATCTTGTTAAGGGAGAGTAAACTAATGAACCATTTGCCAAAGGAAGTATTGATAAAGAAATCATAGGATTTTGAAGGTCAAAACAAGTGAATGATCCTTAAAAAAGATGATGCCGCTAAAGCGAGTGGCTCGCACATATCGAATGTTTGTTGACCGGCACAGAAAAGGCCAAGCCAATGACTTTTCTATGCGACAACGCTGTGGGAAACCTGCAAGAGGTCTGGGATTATGGGGTACTAACTGGACGCTTGAAGCCTGTGTATATAGAAGAGCCTATGAAATAGCAATTTTTAATTTCAAGTCACCCTTCACTTTATTACATGTACATGTAGTGGCAATAATTTTTTCTTATGAAAGTTGAGCTTTTTATAATGCAATAGATTATCAATCTATCATTAAATATATTTAATCTGTTCTGGCTGATAGTTTATCTATTGTAATAGGTTGGTCATCTGTTGCATTACGCCGATATTATTTTTATGAATAATCTAATAATCTAAGTTTAATCTATTGCAATAGTGGGAATACCTGCTTGATAATTTCCAACAGATGACCTAAATTTTACCATATATGCCTAAATATTTTTGATATTTTCCAACAGTTACGCTTGAATATCCATGTGCTCGACAACACCAAACCGGTAGCAAATACACACACCACCATGAAAATTTCAACAATTAGGCTTGAATATCCATGTGCCCAACAACACCAAACCAGTAGAAATAATGGCAACTATGTAGTATCTTCTTGCTCGATTTTGTTTCTTTTCAGAAGCCTTGACTTTATTCAACAAACCCCAGATTACACGATTTGATTGTGAAGGGTGTCGTTCTTCATACCAATCAAAGCAATCGCATCCACCCAATTTCTATAAAAAAAGAGCACAATTACAACATAATTACAAGTCAATAATTAATCAACTAATTAAATAAAAAAATATTAACTTTGAAATCTTACAAGTAAAAAACCTACGACTCGAATTTTGTTGAGTCCAAGAAGTCTTTAATAGAGCTTCATGACTGCACTTACAATATCAAAAATCTTTATCACAAAAAATAGTGGAAGATGCGCTCGACACTGTAAAGCTCAGTTGGAAAAAATGAAAGAAATAATTTGAAGAATTTGGATAGATAAAAGAAGATGATGATGAAGAAAAAGATTTGGGAATTTAGGATTAAATTTTAGGAGGAAGATGAATATATAAGACAATTGGGGGGGGATGACCATTGGGGGCCAAGTGACGGAAAGTCAGCAAAATGTGCCAGACCGACACATTTGATGCCTATTTTATTTTAGGTATTTGAACTGAACATTGTCGATAGGTTCTGCATTTTTTTTTATTTCAATTCACTTTAACCTTTTTAAATGTAGTGGCAATTTTTTATGTCCAACGAAAGTTGAATTTTTATAATACAACAGATTCTCTATCCATTGTAGTCGTTATTCTACCTGTTCTGACATATAGTTTATCGGTTTTAATAGGTTATCTGTTGCATTATCTTGATGTTTCTATCTAAGTCTATCTATTGCAACAGTGGGAAGACCTGTTTGATAAATTCCAACAAATTACCTACCTATTGCAACATATGTCTAAATCTGTTTGATTTTTCCAATAGATATATCGTCTATTACAACATGTATCTATTGCAATATTTGAATCTAGTATTCCTTTTCAATTAATTAGTTCAAATCGAAGCCTTCAAAAATTAGCTGAAATAAGTCAAAGAATAAATAAAATGTAAAAAAATTGTTATGGGTACAGATCTCAACAAATACATCAACAATAATTTAAGTATGATACCAAGGATTACTTTGACAGGCTCAAGCTATAAAGATCTACTCAGTATGGACAAGTGTTCTTCATCCGGTGCTATGGAATTAGAATTTGCTGGTCGTGGATCTTTACTTAGTATTTCCATAAAAAGAGTAGCATAGTGTCAATGTTGTTCAGCAGTAGCTTCTTCTACATCCACCTGGAAGCCAGAATTAGTCAACGCTAATCATGGAGATATAATAAAATGAAAAAGGATAACTCATCTCTTCTAGCAAATCAACCAAGTCTTCCTCCTATTTTAAATTGCCCCAAATAGATTATATTTCTATTGCAATAATAAATCAACTGTTGGGACAAATTTCTACATGAGGAAGACCCTGTATGATAATTTCCAATGGATGAAGCATCCGTTGCAATATATGAATCATCTGTTGTAGCAGATAGGTCATCTGTTGGTACAAATAAAAGTAGTACGAAGAACTATTTGATTTGATAAAATAGATGAGACATATGTCGCAATAGATACTTTATTTGGTGCAATAAGTTAGTCAACTATTGCAACAAATGTATAAATTTGTTTGATAATTTTCAGCAATGTGTCATCTATTGAAACAGATATTTGTCTGTTTGTTTTGTTAGTTGGAAGACATATATATTTACCTTCTTCAGCTCATGCTGCTCTCCTTTAGATATTGTACGTTGCTCAGTGCAACACACAGACAGAGGATTTGCAATTTTGCTTTTTTGGATGCTTGATAATGCCCTGGAAATCACTCTCCTTCTCCTCTTAGCCCTAATCTCTAATGGAGCAGATGAAAATAAAATCCTCTTTGATGGAATGAGACCCCTCTTAGATGTCAATTCCTTTACAGAAGGAGTTAATGCATTAATAGCACTAATCACTATATTATGCTTCGCCCTGCAGTCTTGATATTTGCATGCAGAATATTCACTGGGAGAGGCAAAATTTATATAACCAGTATGATCATACTCATAATAATTTGCTTTAAATACTGTAAGACTGCATTATTAGCACCAATAGCAGCACCACTACCGCCACCAAAAGCTCCATCACCACTAAGACCATCAACAATAGCAAGCTTACCCTCCAAAATTATTTTTCTTGTAATGGTTGTTGCTTCAAACAATTCTATTTTTATTTTGTCAATGACCTTAGGGTCCGATAAAGTTTGCATAGACCGTAAAGTAAGAAAAAATGGCATCTTTAACTCTCAATTGGTCGAAACTAGCGACAGATGCATAATCTAACATAAATCATTACATATATTAGAATGATAATTAGATCATTCAAAAAAAATTATTAATTAAAAAAATTAATTATAATTATACTTACTGCATCCTTCGGGGGGTTGAAGAGATCAAGAAATTTTACATTTTTATAAGTTTTAGCCGATAACTATCTCAAGATTCTTAGACAGGAAACTCCTTCCTCGTAGTTCACTTGTTATCTCAAATAAGGAATGGCTTCAACGACCAAGCCCATAAAATAACGCCAATAAATCAAAAATATTATTGAGTAAAAAAATAAATGATATCATAATAGAAGAAAGAAACATTTACCATGAAAGCCCATGGGAAGCCATATAAGTTGACTATCTTTGGCGCTAACTGAGTCAACAAATATTTGCCAGTGATTTTGAAACTTTCATAACCCCAAGGATAACTGTTAAACTCCTCAAGATCCTCAAAGAGCTTTATTAATCCGAGGTTTATGTAGTTGTTAACGTCTCCCGCCCAAAGAATATTATGTACAAACCAAACCAAGCACAATGACTGTTTGTGCTTCTTTGAAAGTCCTTTACCTTTTAGTGCTTCTATCAAATTTTTATTTTTGAATCTTGGACCAACAATGGACACCAAGTCATCATGATCACGCAACTTGCCTTTTCCTTTTTTGGGTGTGCGGGGTGCTTTTTTGGGGTTAGAATAGGTATAACTTAAGAAGGAGGATAACATTTTAGTCCAGTAACTATGACAAACTCCTTCCAACAAAAAAAAGGCATGCCACAGTAATTTATCTACACCTCATCTATCTTATCTTTATTTTCATACATAAACCTACGCTTGAGAAGTTCATATACTATTTTCATTTGGAAACGAGCATTGTTGTCCTCTGAAAAATCAAGATACTTCCCAAAGCAGTTGTCCCTAAAATAAGCATCTAATTTTTGTTCTCGAAGTATTTTTCTGAAGGGGTCAAAAAATTTTCCCATGGCTGACTTAACCATGAAATCACCCATTAAATCTGCGGCACCATCGCACTGCATTCTCACAGGATAACGATCAATGCTGAAGGCTTTGACCAACTCTTCGGTGGAAGGGCTATTTGTAATTGCATAATCTCTTTTGAAATATTCTTCTTCCCTGTATTTATCATATTTTGCTCCTAATTAAGATAACGCTTGTAAAGCAAGCTCATAGAGTGGTGGATGTAGCCTAGCTGCTTCACTAGTTCCTTTACTTGGACTTGATTCAGTTTTTGTTCTTTTGAGAACCATATTATCTAAAATTAACAGGAACATAAAAAATATATTATAGTTGATTAATGCATCATTAAGAAAGGATAATAGAAATAAGCAAAATAGTAAAATAATAGTTGCAATAGATCATCGATCTATTATACCAGGTAGTATATCTGTTGTAGTATATAACCAACCTGTTGCAGCGGATGAGTAATCTGTTATAATAATACAAAACATATCGTTCATCTTTTAAGATAGATGAATGGTCTGTGCAATATATCACATATTATTGCGACATATGAGTGATCCATTGGGATAGTTAAATAACCTGTTGCAACGGATGAGTAATCTATTGCGATAACATAACACAAATTACTTATTTGTTGAAAAAATGAATGGTCTGTGCAGCAGATCACACATCTATTACAACATCATCTATTGCAATATGTGAGTAATCTGTTGGAATAGTTAAATAACCTGTAGCAAATAGCTGAGTAATTTGTTGCGATAATACAAAATATATCACTCATCTATTGAGAAAGATGAATGGTCTGTATAATATATCACACATCTATTGTGACATCATCTGTTGAAACATATTAGTGATCTGTTGAAATAGTTAAATAACCCGTAGCAACGGCTGAGTAATCTATTGTGACAATACAAAATATATCACTCATCTATTGAGAAAGATGAATAGTTTGTGTAACAGATCACACATCTGTTGCAACATATGAGTGATCTGTCAGAGCAGTTAACTAACCTGCAGTAATGGCGAGTAATCTATTGTGACAATATAAAATATATCACTCATCTGTTGAGAAAGGTGAATGGTCTGTGCAACAGGTCACATATCTATTGCAACACATGAGCGATCTATTGGAATAGTTATCAATGATTAATATTATTTAGATTTCTTCCAACATAGGGTCTTCTATCACGGCAGATGAATGATCAATTGGAAAAATCAAGTCTTGGACATTTTCTATTGGAAGAGTTGATATAATTTTATCCAACAAGAGGTTTATCTGTTGCATCAGATCATTAATCTAATAGTTCTTCCATTGTATCAGATGGTTAATTAGTTGTATTAAATTCTTTATCTGATGCTTAATCTGTTGAAACATATGGTTAATCTTTTGCATCAGATAGTTAATTTGTTACATTATATGATTCATCTGTTGCATCAGAATTATAATCTGATGGTTCCTCTGGTGCATCAGATGGTTGATTTATTGTATCATATAATAAATTTGTTGCATCATATGGTTAATAAGTTGCACCAGATGGGTAATCTGTTGGAGGAAACAAAAAAGTAACACGATTTTGTTCAACAAAAAAAAACAATTTCACCATTTTTACCAAGAACAAGAACAGAATAAATCAACCCAAATTGTTGTTTTGTTTTTATAAACATAAACAATAAAAATCAAACTTCAAAAAATGCAACAAACAATAAAATATCATAATTCACTTCAAAAAAAAAAGAGAAAAATACCAGAAATCAGGGTTTTATTCAGAATGCATTTCAAATTAAAGCAACAACCATTGAAATTGTTAACCAATACTATAAGAGAAGTTGGCTCAAGTTCCTCGTTTTCTTTAAAACTAAAAAGGCTACAAATTTTTACCTGTGAAAAAAGAAAAGGAACGATGAAGAATTTGAAGTTGTTGTGGACGGAGAGCAAGGCTGTCACGTCGATTGAAGGTTAAAGTCGAAAAAGAACTCGAAGCCCAACTATTTGTAGCCGAATATTGAAGTCATCGAGGATTGAAATGAAAAATTTACAGAACAGTTGGTTGGGAGAGAGTTGAGAGAAACTGTCGAGAGAGGGATGAGAGACAGGTTGATTTGAATTGAAGAAGGGAACTCAAAGCCCAACTATTTGTTGCCGAAGGTAGAAGTCGTCGGGGGTTGAAGGGAGAAAATAGGGAAACTCGAAGCCCAACTATTTATCATCGGAGGTAGAAGTCACGGGGGTTGAAGGGAGAAAAGAGGGGAACTCGAAACCTAACTATTTGTCGCCGGAGGTAGAAGTCGCCGAGGGTTGAAGGGAGAAATTTTGCAGAACTGTTGGTTGAAAGAGAGTTGAAAGAAGCTGCCGAGAGAGATGGGAGAGTGAGTAGTTGATTTGGATTGAAGAAGGGTGTGGGTTGGGTTGATTTGTATTTTTGAAAAGATTAGAAAGTTTAAAAAATATTAATCATGTCCACAATTAACTTAATCAAGTTTTCTAATGATGTTTGACCCTTTAAATTGGTCGATGTCACCAATCCTTTATTCAAGACTTAAAAGACACCTTTCCTTCAATTTTCTCAACATACTTTGATAGTTATTCAAACATAATTTTAACAACCATAATTTAAAAATTATTTTTTGATATTATTATACCAATATCTTGTGATTAAAATGATCATATAAATTTTTTTGAGATAAACACAATCTAAATATGAAAATAATTGTAAATGAAAAAAAAAAAAAGAAGAAGAAAATAAGAAAGCTTAAATGATATATGTATTGAAGGGATATATACAGGAGGTTACAAATATGTATATTTATGTCAACCAAAATTTTAGTCAAATTTAAAATTTAAATGTATCAGTTTGTTAGAAAAGATAAGATTCTAAATTATCATTATCTAATAGTTTAGAATTTCAAAATTTAAAAAATAGAAAATCATTTGAGAAGTTACATTCAAACTTGAAAACTACATAGTTAGCATTTTATTAGGAATTCAATCTCATTTAATTGATTTAAACAAAAAAAATAAAAAAGAAGACACCTGCTCAAACTTGTTCTTATATTTAATTAATTGTTTTAAAAATTCTTAATAGAGCTTCTACAGTGTTTTAACGTGTTCTTAATAGTGTTTTAATTATTATTATTATTATTATTATTATTATTATCCTACTTCTACATACTACGTACTAACACAACTGCTCCTACCACTATACTACTAATTATTATTATTATTTTAATAACATTTTTATCTTTCATTAATAGTAAAAATCTATTAGAACTCTTTAAGTATAGATTTTTATTTTTGAAATCACCTATATGATCCTTTGTTTCCATTGTGTTTTAGCGCGGAACATATATAACGTACCTTAAAAGTGGAAGTCTTAAGCACATCGCTGGCCATTGGAAACCTTTGTTTCATCTCTGTGATGAAATGATTAATTTTTCCAAATCCTGAAATTAGAACTCCTCCCCCGCGCCAAAAAAAAGAAACCTTACCGTCACAGGTGGAAATGATAAAGCAAAAATTGATAAACTAATACTCCCTCAATCTCAATTTATGTGGCACATTTCAAAATTTTTGTGACATATTTTAAATTTTGAGAGTCAAGTAGTTTAATATTTACTGCTAATTCGGGTATGGAATATTTAAATTTTTTAAAATAAAATTTACATATTTAAAATATTTAAAATATATATAAAAACATTACTTCCGAAAGCTCTCACATAAATTAGGACATGGAGAGTAAAATGTAACGAAATCTATGAATTATGCTGAGTTGATACCATCGAGCCCTATCCCGATCTTCTTTCCAAAACCTGTTTAAGAAAAACATAAGATTTAGCTCATTTCTACTCAAATCAATTTTTTTTTAAAAAAAACACAAACTATTTGAGATCTATATTAATTTAGATCCACTTTAGTTCCCATGAATAAAATCCAAATTCAGATATAATGGAGGAGGTACTCATTATTTGGAAAATGGTGTGGCGTTGTAAATTGCAATTATTGTACTGTGTTAAAGAGAAGATATGATTTTTTTTTCATTTGCAGTGTGGGAGAGAGAAGCGCGGGTGGCTTAGAGCATTTTGAAAATAAAGAAATCAGAATTTGTCTGTCATGGTCCTGGGCCGAGCGGCCTAGCTCGAGTCAAATTCCGGTTTGCTAATTTTAGTTTGTTATCTTTTTCGCACACCGGTTTATCACATTAGCTTTGCCTCTTTAATTCTTCATAGAATATATACTTGTTGTGCCAATTATAAAATGTTTGACAATAGATTTTAGCAGATATTTTTTTAATAGATACTGAATTGTGTTTTTTTTGTGACGATGAATTTGAAATACCTCCATATATATTTATAGTATTGTTATAGTTTTTTAAATTACAAAGAGATAATGATAAAAGAGTTAAGATAACATTATTTAAAATTCAAATTCAAATTAATTCATGATAAACACTAAGAATTTAGATTAAATTATAACTCTAAAGTTACAAAGTTAGTTATAATCAGTCAAATTTAAAATTATTATGTTAAAATATCTTTTTAGTTGCTTAAAGTTAGGATTATTTGAATTAATTATTTTTTTTTTGATAACTTGATGAAAGTTACGTCTCTTTTTACGTCCAAAAGATTCATCAATTAATTTTTAGAGCTTAGTTAGGAGTCTTTTTATTTTTTCAACTTTTATTTTCAAATTCAATTTTTGATATTCTTTAATACAAATTTTTTAATTACAAACTTAATAGTTTTGTCCTAAAAATTGCCACGTGGCTTAACCATAGTTTGCCACATGGCTTCTTCTTGTGCTTTGTCCTCTGCTTTATAATATATATAGGAGATTATTATTATTACTAGTTTAGGTGTACGCGCCTTGCGCGCGTACGTCACTTTAATGAGTTCAAATATTGCACTAAATAGGATATTTATTTAAATAATAAATATGAATATAATAATTAAATTTACTATCTTTTGAGTATGTAATGATGGAGAATTTATTTATTAAACCTAACTTTTACCAAAAATATTTTTAAAAGTCGATCGACATTCATCTACCATCAGTAAATTACAACAAAACAATATAAAAATCATACGATAATAGAGATATCAAAATAATACAGCTAAACCTAACCTTTACATAAAAAAATTCTTCAAAACCGGCCAACTTTTATCTATCACCTGTAAACTGCAACAAAATAATACGATAAAAGTGATATCAAAATAATTCAATTAAACTTAAATTTTACACACAAAAATTTCTCAAACCCGATCGAAATTCATCTACGAACTATAAATTACCACAAAATAACAAACTAATAGAGATATTACGATAATATTGCAGAATTTATTGGGAAGTCCATACAGATAACTTCCTCAAGTAATGGAACTATATCCTCAGTCGAAGGTTTAGATCAATCGCAATTCATTACCATCTTGCCCGTCTCTAATTGATGACTGGATATTATATAAGTGTTGACCTAAGTCCCTGCGTAGGGGCTAGGCTCCCGAACCGTACGTGAGCTGTCTCGTACGGCCTTTCCTAAGAACTTGAAGCCCCCTTTCTCTAAATAGAAAAAAAATACATTTACATTAAATCTAACCTTTACCTAAAAAAATTTTTCAAAGACGACCCACATTCATCTAGCATCTGTAAATTAACATAAAACAATAAGATAATAAAGATATCAAAACAATACAATTAAACCTAACCTTTACACAAGAAATCCTTCAAAGTCAACCGACATTCATCTACGACCTATAAACTATATAAAAATAATATAATAGTGATCACAAAGTTTTAATTTTGATCCAACTAATTCTTGTCTGAGCGAAAATTTTGATCCTTAAGAATGATTTTAAATGAAAATAAAGAAGATATATATATATACACACATTGAATTTTATTATGCTAACAAAAACAGTGAAGATGTTGAGGGTTAGAAAATCAAGCATCCACCAATCTAGACATGCAATCGAATCAAGTTAGATGAGCATCAATCATATTCTCCCAATAGACAACCTGGTTTGTTCTCTAGTTTAACGTACATCTCAATATTTATAGAAGTATTTCCTTAATAGAGTCTTATTTCAGGAGTATTTTTCTAATTGAACAATAGAAAGAAAAATATTAATTAATTTTCCTATCATATATTTTAGAAAGTCTAATAGAAAAAAAATATTAATTAATTCTCCTACCATATATTTTAGGAGTCCCATATATTTTAGAAAGTCTAGTTAATATAATAAAAAATAATTAAATAATAAATTAAAAAATATAGTGCAAAGACAGTTTTATCTAAAGAAAATACTTTTAATAAAGGGCAAAAAGTTCAAATCACTTTTCTAAAGGTCTTCACACTTTTAATATATTATAGATTATTATTATTATTATGATGATGATGATGATGGCGATGATGACGATGATATATTTTATTATTATTATTATTATTATTATTATTACTAAATTAAATATAATCAAATATAATTTATAGTATATGAAAGGAATAAATTTTTAAAATAGTAAGAGTTTATTTAGTACTCTTTAACCATACTTTTCTATTTTTAAGCTAATGACTTTTTTTCTTTTTAAAAGGATAATACATTTTTGAATTTAAATATTTAATATCTTTTACTTTAAATTTTTTATTACAATAATATTAACCTTTGTCCTAAAACTGCCACGTGGCCTCTCAATAGCTTGCCACGTGGATTCTTGTCGAGCTTTTAGTTTTACTTATATATATGTGTCTCTCTCTCTCTCACTCTCTCTCTCTCTCTCTATATATATATATATATTATTGTTATTATTATTATTACTATACTACATACGTACTAATGTCTCCCACTACTATTAATTATTGTTATTAAATATATTATATAACATTTAAATTTTAAAAGAGAGAAGTTTGAAATAGTAAATATCTATTAAAACTTCTGAACTATGGTTTCTTATTTTAAGATAAAGATTCAAAAAGTCTAATATTTCAAATGTAAATATTTTTTATATTTTAATTTAAATTCAAAAACAAATTTATCTTTTAGTTAATTCAAATTCAACTTTATGTAGTATAAAGTTTGTTTTCAATATTTAAAAGAATATGTAACTTTCATTTGAAAATTGAAAATTTAAAAATTTAACACCAATTCAACAAATTAATATTTAGCAAACTTTATTTTTATCTAAAGACTAATTTAAATAATTTATATCTCTAAAAATATCCTTTATCCTTTTATAATTTCAATTTAAAGCTATAAAAAGTTTTAAATTAAATATTTTTTAATATTTATCATTTAACTTGTATTAATAGTATATCAATTTTAATAAATTTATCATTAAATATTTTAATTATTTTACCATTTGAATTTTTGTGCTTCAAATAAATATATAAGTTATCCGAGAAAATTGAAGGAAAGGTGTCATTTAAGTCTTGAATGGAGGGTTGGTGACATTGACCAACTTAAAGAGTCAAACATAATTAGGAACTTGATTAAGTTAATTGTGGACTTAATTAATTTTTTCAAAACTTTCTAATCTTTCAAAAATATAAATCAACCCACACCCCTCTCCTCTCCAAATGAATCGTCTCTCCTCTCTCTCTCCCAACCAAAAGTTTTGCAAAATTTCTTCCTTCAATCCCCGACGACTTCAACCTCCGATGACAAATAGTTGGACGAGTTTTGTTTTACTTTCAACCGCCAATCGACGTGGCAACAGTGTTCTTCGGCGATAACAACTTCAAGTTCATCCCATTTCTTCTTTCATAGGTAAAAAATTATGTCTTTTTAGTTATAAAGAAAAATTGGAACTTGAGCCAACTTCTCTTCTAGTATTGGTTAACAATTTCAATATTTGTTGCTTAAATTTGAAATGTGGACTGAAGAAAACCCTAATTTCTGACATTTTTTTCTCTAGTCTTTTCGGAGTGAAATATAATTTTTTGTTGTTATTGTAGTTCTTGTTATCGAATTGTTGATTCGATTTATTGGTGTCTGTTGACTTTTTTAAAGTTTAATTTTGTTGTTTGTGTTTGTACAAATGCAAAACAACAATGTTGGTGATTTTTGGTCACTGTTGATGTTCTTAGTATGTGTGTTGTGTTGGTGTTGCTAAGTTGATTTGTTATTTTTCTTGGTAAAAATGGTGCATTTGATATTAAACGGTTATATTATTGTTGTTCTATTAAACAAAATCCTGGTACAACTTTTTTCTGCAATAGCTGAACCATCTGATGCAACAGCTGAACCATCTGATGCAACAGCTGAACCATCTGATGCAACAGATAAACATATGATGCAATAGATAAAAATTTGATGAAACAAATGAATAATATAATAGATCATTCATCTGTTGTGACAAACGACTCTTCTGTTGGAAGAAATCTAAACAATATTGACAGTTGATAACAGTTCTAACAGATAACTCATTTTGTAATAGATAAGTGGTTTATTTTTATTATTTCCAACAGACTACTCATCTGTTGCAACAGGTTGGTTATATGCTGCAACAGATGACCTACTTTTTGCAACAGATATGTGATCTGTTGGAACTATTATTTTTACTGTTGTACATGTTAGATTTGATGTTATGCCTTTTTAACTATCCATTAATCAATTATAATCTACTTTATGTTCCTGTTAATTTCAGATAATATGGTTCCCAAAATAAAAAAAAAAACAAATCAAGTCTAAGTAAAGGAGAAAGTAAAGCAGCTAGGCTACATCCACCACTCCACGAGCTTGCTTTAAAAGCGTTGTCTCAATCAAGAACAGAAGATAATGAACATGGAGTGGAGGAATGTTTCAAAAGAGATGATCCAAATGCTAATATCTCTTCCATCGAAGAGTTAGTCAAAACATTCAACATTCATAGTTATATTGTGAGAATGCAGTGTGATGGTGCGACAGATTTAACGGGTGATTTCATGGTTAAGTCAGCGATGGAAAAATCTTTCGACGTCTTCAGAAAAATACTTCGAGAACAAAAATTGAATGCTTGTTTCAGGGATAGCTGCTTTGGGCAATATCTTGATTTTTCAGAGGACAACAATGCTCGTTTCCAAATGAAAATAGTATATGATCTTCTCAAGTGCAGGTTTATGTATGAAAATCAAGATAAGATGGATAAGGTGTGGATAAATTATTATGGTATGCCTTTTTTTTTGGTTGGAAGGAGTTTTCCTGGACAAAAATGTTATCCTCCTTCTTCTCAAGTTATACTTATTTTAACCCCCCAAAAAGCACCCCGTACACCTAAAAAAGGCAAAGGCAAAGGCAAGTTGAGTGATCATGATGACCTGGTGTCCCTTGTTGGTCCAAGCTTAAAAAATAAAAATTTGATAGAAGCGTTGAAAGGTAAAAGACTTTCAAAGAACCACAAGCAGTCATTGTGCTTGGTTTGGTTTGTACATAATATTCTTTGGGCGAGAGATGTTAACAACAACATACCACTTGGTTTAATAAAGCTCTCCGAGGATCTTGAGGCATTTAACAACTATCCTTGGGGTTATGACAGCTTAAAAATAGCTGTCAAATATTTGTTGACTCGTTAACGCCAAAGACAGTCAACTTATATAGCTTTCCATGGGCTTTCATGGTAAACATTTCTTTTATTATGATATGATTCATTTTTTATTCAATAATGCTTTTGAGTTATTGGTGTTATTTTATAGGCTTGGGCATTTGAAGCCATTCCTTATTTGAGACAGCATGTGAACTACTAGGAAGAAGTTTCCTATTCAGAAATTCTGAGATGGTTGTCGACCAAAACTGATAAAAATGCATAATTTTTTTATCTCTTCAACTCCCCGAAGGAAGCAGTAAGTCTATTTCTAATTAAGTTTTTTTTAATTAATTATTTTTTAAAATAATTTCATCATCATTCTAATATATATACTGATTTATGTTAGATTGTTCATCCATTGCTTGTTTCGACCAATCAAGAGTTAAGGGTGCCATTTTTTCTTAATTTACGGTCTGTGCAAATTTTATCGGACCCTAAGGTCATTGATAGAATAAAAAAGAAATTGTTTGGAGCAACAATCATCACAAGAAAAATAATTTTAGAGGGTGAACTTGTTGTTGTTGATGATGGTAGTGGTAGTGGTGCTGCTGTTGGGGCTAATAATGCTCTTCTTATAGTTTTTGAAACAACAAACCTTTATGATTATGATTATACTGGTTATATAGATTTTGCATTTTCTAACGAATGTTCTGCATGCAAATGTCAAGACTACAAGGCGAAACATGATGGAGTGATTAATGCTATTAATGCAGTAATCACTTATGTAAAGGAATTGACATCTAAAAGGGGTGTCATTCCATCAAAGAGGATTTCATATCCATACACTCCACTAGAGATTAAGGTGGCTAAGAGGAGAAGGAAAGAAATTTCCAAGGTATCATCAAGCATAAAAAAAGCAAAATTACAACTTCTCTATCTTTGTTTTGTAACTTTGATCAATGTACAAGGGCCACAGGATTGCAGCATGAGCTGAAAAAGCTGAATGTATATCATCTATTCCAACAAACAAACAAACACATATCTGTTTGAACAGATGATATATCTGCTGAAAATTATCAAAAAGATATATACATCCATTGCAACAGTTGTATAACCTGTTGCATCAAGTGTGTTATCTATTGCAATAGTTATCTTACCTGTTGTATTAGATGAGTTATCTGTTACAATATATGTCCTTCTGTTTTAGCAAATTAAATAGGTCTTCGTACTATTTTAATTTGTACCAACAGATGAGTCATATATTACAGCAGATGGGTCATCTATTGGAAATTATCGTACAACTCTTCCTCCTATTTGAATTTTTCCCAATAGATGATTCATCTATTGCAACAAATAGATAATCTATTGTATCTCTGTGATTAGCATTGATAATTCTGGCTTTCCAGATGGATGTCACAGTATAAGATACTATTGAACAACATAATATCATAGCTGATAATCCATCAACTATTTCCAAAGAAGAAGAAAAAGTAGAGCCTATCAGTTCGGGAGAATAGAAGAACTACTCATTTGAAGGGTTCAACATCTCGGACGAGGCTCCAAAAAAACTAACAAAGTTGATCAACGACTATTCAGAATGGATTGCCGATGGATTGTTAAAGCGTCATGCCGGTAGGTACATAAATCATCTTTAAAAATATTGATTTATACAATTCTTATTGTAAAAACATAACATTAACACATATAAATCATGTAGAAAACAAAATGATGAACACTACAAAGTGAATAAATCGGGTCTTGTTTTTGGTATGTTCAACTTTGTTGGTGTACATCCCCGAATGAATGATTGATTCTATTTGATGTCACAGTCCCAAACTTACTGAAATAATGAGGTTTAAATTCCTCACTATTAATTAATACTTTATTTAATTGCATTTGTGTTATAATTTTACTGTCACGTAACCTAAAATATTTGGTAATATTGCAGCACATCGATGTCATTTTTTACTACCTTCGAAAGAAGGCTAAGTTACAAACACAAGAATAATAAAGATACACGACAGACAATTATTTATACAAAGTTTACATCAATAATGCCTACGATAGGTATTGTAAACAATAGTCAGAAGTTTCTCAAAAGGAGAAATGCTTAATCAACATCATCAAAGGTTTTAGCATTCCAGCTGCTTACCTTGGCATTTGGTCAATGAAGTGTACATCCCAATCAATTGTGGTGATGAATTCAATTGGGTGTTGGCTGTTGTCGTTCTAAAAGAAAGGCGCATTCGAGTTTATGACTCGATGTTGGGAAGGAGATATTTTGGGCCGTCATTTGAGATACAAAATCTGACCAAAATATTCCCTACTTACCTTGATATAAGTGGCTTTTTGGACCAAAAAATTTGTACTGATTGGTCAACAATTGAAGCATACCGGAATAAAATGGATAATCCATTTGATGTAGAATGTGTTGAAGGAATTGCTCAACAACCCGTCGGTAGCCTAAAAGTATCATGATTTAGTTTCATTTCATAAATTCACAACGCTTATATTAATTGCAAGATATCAATTATCTGATTTTTATAAATACAGGAATTGCGGTATTTTTGTTGCCGCTTATGCCGAGTATTTGAGCAATGGATTACGAAAACCAAATAATGAACTTGATACCGGATTACTACGTAAAAGATATGCAACTCTTTATAGAAATCCGAAGAAGCAAAAGCTCAAAAACTATACGCAAGCGACATAAAATATTCACGACGAGCAAAGTGATGAAGAACAACTTGTCCATATTGAGTAGATATTTATAGCTTGAGTCTGTCAAAGTAATAACCCCTCCTTTTAAATTGTTGGCACCAGAGGTTAAATTGTTGATTTATTTATTGAGTAGATCATCTGTACCTATAATAATTTTTTTACATTTCATTTATTCGTTGAGTTATTTCTTGTAATTTCTGAAGGCTTCAATTTATTTATGTTGTCTATGAATTTAATTTAATCCTTAGATTTGAACTTATTAATTGAAATAGAATACTAGATTCAAATATCGCAACAGATAATACATTTGTTGCAACAGACGAAATATATGTTGGAAATTATCAAACAAATTTAGACATATGCTGCAACATGTAGGTCATCTATTGGAAATTGCCACTACATGTAAAGTGAATTGACTTGAAATAAAAAGTTACTATGGTGATTGTATTTCTACATCTTCTTCTTTATACATAAGCTCCAAGTGTCCAGTTAGTACCCCATAAGCCCAGACCTTTTGCATGTTTGCTATAACGTTGTCATACAAAAAGGTCATTGGCTCAGCTATTTATGTGTCAGCCTGTAACACCCCGTACTTAATTACGTGCATTAGCCATGGTTATAGTGTTGGAGTATATGTATTGATCATAAGTTAGGTATATATGAGTTTAAGTATGAGTATTGATTATTTTGAGATGGTTTCAAGTGTATAGTTTGGTTATATGTGTATAGGAATTGACTTTATTTATACCGGAATTTGCTCGTCGAAGTTTCAATGTGAAGTTTATCGAGTTAGCTTTCCAACGATATAAAGATTTCTGAAAACAGATGAGTATCGGATATAAGCTAGCATGTTCGAAACTTGAAAACGGTGGATGCAATGAACAGTAAATGTGCAGAAATTTTCTGCACACAAAAGTACTGCAGCCAAACAGATTTTTGGGTCAACTTTAAATGATCATAACTCCTTGTAAAAAAAGAAATGTGTGAGATGCTATATATCGATGAGAATCCCTGAGAGTCTTCTTTCTAATGCAATTGGTTTCACCCAAATCCATTATCGGAGCAAAGAGTTATGGTCGATTTACTTTAGCCTATCAAAACAGTCCACCATGGACAGATTCGGATTTACTTACATTTTAAGGGCAATATGGTCATTTTACATCACCTCATGGACGAAAATTGGTCATTATATACATATACTTAGTCTCATATCCATTATTTATCATCCAAATTATTGAAGAATAAGAAACCCTAGCCTAAGTTCAACTCCAATTATCTTATGATTCAACTGTAGAAAATTCAAATTGATTCCGTAGTTGTGTTCACCCTCTTGAGGGCTTCGAGAAGCACCCCTTATTTGTGCCAACAGGACTTAAAAATCAAAAGGGCCATTTTATGGTAAGGATGTAAATTATGTTGGTGTTATTTATATGGATATGTATATATATATGCATGTGAGCATAAGAAGTATGTTATTTGATTGTTGTTGAAAGATGATTGGAAATGATGTTGGATTATTCTGGTGCATGGTTGGATTATGTTGAATTGTGAAGGGATTTGGTGTGATGATGTGGTATTGAAATGATGATTATATATATATATACACATAAACCTATTGTTCAAGTTGGTTTTTGGAGTGCTTTGCAAATATTGGTTGTATGGAATTATGGAAGAGAATTGTGGTGTTGGGTTGCTAATACTAGATGCCAAACATTTCATTGTAGATAAGTGACTTGTAAAGGCGGGAAGTTGTGTTGAATTGGTATCCGAATCTACAAAGAGGTATGTAAAGCATACTCTAACGATGTTCTTTGGCATGAAAACACCAATGTTCCATCAAGTAAGATTCCGAGGTTGTCCAAAAACATGTATTGTTCTACATTACCAACGAAGTTGTTTCCATTCTAAAAAGTGTCAGAATGTTTCATTGATATACCAAAAGGCTCCTATTTCATTGTTGTGATATTGATGATTCCGAAACACATTGTTGATGTACCAATAAGTCTTTATTACATCGTTACTGTATAGAAAGTCTATTACATGGTTCCTATTGATGTATCATTATTTCGTTGGTACTATATTGGCATGAACACTAATGTAATAATCTCAAAATCTTTTGAACTAAGTTATTGAAAAGATCTCTTATGTGTGTTACTTGATATACGTGTGGGTGGTAGCTCAGGGGCTTAAGCCTAGCATGGACCGATCCCGATATTTGATATGATTACAGTTGATATGTACTGGGGGTAGCCTAATGGTCACATTACGGTACAGTATTGATTATTGTTAGGTGGTTGGAGGTTCGGGAGGAGGAGGTAATGGAGAATGATAATTGTAAAGAATAAAATGAACGAATGTATACCGTTCCACAAATGTGTTTGAATTCAAGAACCCAATTCAGATTAATGATAATGTACATGATCCTAAAAGTGTTTATGAAGTGTGGTTCACTTCTATTATGATTTATTCACTTGCGTCTGATTTTCTTGATCCCCCATATCACATATGATTATTTACAGCTTTACATACTCAGTACATATTTTGTACTGACGTCCCTCACCGGGGACCTACATTTCATGCTGCAGGCACAGGTGCTTCAGCTTATTCACAGCATAGATAGGAACCAGGTCATACAGCTATTGTTGGTGAGCTCCAGTTTGCTTCGGAGCTTTTCGAGTCGGTCCCTTATGTTTTGTTATTGTACAGGAGTCATGTGTGGGCGGGGGTTTGTCCCGACCCTAGTTATGTCATGTATATCCTAGAGGCTTTGTAGACATAAGGAAGGGTAAAGTCACGGAAGTTTATATAGTGATGTTATATTTGTATATGTGGTGGCTAAATGTGGTGGCCCCGACGGCCAAGTATTATATATATATATATTTGTGCGTGTTGTGCTGATACAGGTAATTAGACCCTTCTATATGCAACGAAGTGCTATCCAAATTTTTGGTGAAATATAAGTGAAAGTACAGGTATCTGAACGGGTTCTCCCGGGCCTTCTCGGCTTCGGGTGCCAGTCCGGCCCGATGGGATTTTGAGGCGTGACACAGCCAGCAAACATTCGATGTGTGCAAGCGCATACGACCCATATGCGGCAACGGTTTTATTTTTTGAAAGGTTCATGTCCTTGTTTCGACCTTCAAAATTCCATGTTTGCTTCATTAACACTTCCGCTGGCAAATAATCCATCAATATACTATGCCTCAACAAGTTGGGGAACAACTCCAACAATGGATGCATGTGGGTAAAAAAAATGCCTCGTCGAAGACAGGTAAGTTGCAGTCATAAACCTTAATCTTTACCTCCTCGAGTAGTATGTGAACAACCAGAAAATATTTGATATCCACGTTTATGACTATAAAAATTCTTTTTGCCTTGGTTTAGCTCTTGCTGTGTGGATATGGCCTCTTTCCTCTAACATATTTAGTCGTATTTTCATCCCATTGGAACCCAAAAACTAACGAATCAAATACCGGTCCACCGGAAGTTGATACTAGTGTAATAATATCATTGTACCTATCCTTAAAATTATTGTAGAAGTTGAGGTCTATTATCCTATTTGCAATATCATAAGCTTCCAGGTATGCTAATTATGGAAAGATACAATGGATGGTCCTTCTGTTACAGAGGGTTCTCTGAATATGTTCACAGATTACCCTGCTAATGCAACTTATGCAATAGATGGGTAATCAGTTACAACAGAACCACCACCTATTGCAACAAAAATACCCAGTTATTGCAACAAATAACACATCTGTTACGTAGCTTTTTCTTTATGAAATAGATTAGAAGGCTAGGTTAGGAAAAGTAAACTTACCTTGTCCACGTACCACTGAAAAATATTTGTCATATTCTTGAAGTATTGGGCGGAAAAGGTATGCATGGTGTAATCTTGTGCGCGTTGCCTGGAGTTCATGGTCCTTCGTAGAGCATTCTTCTCTTTGGCACCAATTGCCGCGTATACGTTCACCTTCTTCAATGGCGCCTGAACTTCAACAACTTTTGGAGAGGGAGGATTTACAATATTTTTGGTTTTCGATTGGATAGTATTTAGGTAATTGCTCTTTTATTACTACTAACCACCACTGTAGGAGTGTATGGCTCCCTTACCTTCTTGGATAGTCTAAAACCCCTCTTAGATTTTAATTCCTAGACAGCTTTAGCGATAGCCTCTACTTTTTCAAAGAGTTTATCTTGTTTGTCCTTGTACTCTTTACATTGGCAAAGAGAACATGAGGGTGAAGATGGGTGAGAGGGACCATTGTAAGAATGGAAGGGATCGGTGTAAGGGTGAGAGGGACCTGTGTAAGGGTGATAGGGATATGTGAAAAGGTGTTTTCAAATATATTTATTTTTTCTTGAGCATCAACATTCTCATCATCATTATCAGTATGGCTTCCACCACTATTAACAACTCCACCAGTAACACCTCCAGAAGCAGCACCCGGATCTGTTGCAGCAGGTTGGTCATGAAGAGCCTCAACATTAAGTTGACCTTGCCTAGCTGCTCTTCTTATGGTTGTTTCTCCACCCAATTCTTTCTTTATTAACTCCACCATCAGGTCTGTTATTATATCAACAAGACCTAGAGTAATAGAAAAAGTGATCCCCAACTCCTGATCGGTAGGTACGATCCATGGATGTACAACCTATAGAAAAAGATAGATACATTTATATCATATAATAATTTACAGTCAGTTGGGATATATGTTAACACATACAACTTATCCAATAGATGATCTATCTATCGTAACAGCTGATCTGTCTATCGCAACATATTAACCAAAGGTTGCATCAGATTACCTATCTATTGCATAATTTATAATAGATGGGTACTCTGTTGAGTCAGGTTCATAGAACCAAAGCAACAGATGGGTAATCTATTATGAAATATGAATTATCTGTCACAATATATTACCCATCTGTTGCACCAATTACAGTAGATGGGTGATTTATTGTAATAGATGACCAATCTATCACAACATATGGCACATCTGTTTCAATATCTTTCTTTGAGTCAAATTATTTTACTTGAAAGAAGACATACTGCATCATCTGGAGGGTTAAAAAGATCAGTCTCTTTAATTCTTGTGTTTCTCTTTGCAGCCAACCACCTAGGATCCTTGGATGAGAAACCTCATCTGGGTAATCCCTCACTTGCTTCAGAGGAGAGGAATGGGTTTAAATGCCCAAGCCTAAAAAATGTAAACCGGAAGCTCACCAAAAAAAGTCATAACAATTATTCAATATAAATTATGGATGAGTTAACAAATAGTGATTAAATTTACCATGAAAGTCCAAGGAAAGCCATATAATGTGATCGTCTTTGCGGATAACTCTGTTTGTAAATATGTAATAGTCAACTTGTAGTTTTCACATCCCCAGGAATAATTGTTGAATTTCTCAAAATCTTCAGCAAGTGCCAACAAATCATCTTCTATGACTTTGTTGATATCTCTTGCCAATATAACGGAATGGGCAAACCAAACTAAGCACAATTACTCCTTGTACTTTTTTGGTATGGTTTCATCCTTGAGATGTTGTATCAACATCGTGTCTTTATATCTACACCCAGAAATGTCAAACAGCCCATCTATTTTTTTCCTGTGTTTGTTGGTTTTGGTGGGTGGTCGCTTGGACAATGCTTTCCTTTTATTTGATGGTGGTGGTTTGGTTGTCCTGCTTGCCTTGGACTTTTTACAGGGTGTTTCCTTGATGAGAGGTTTATTTGGACGATCGCATCTCAAGCCTGTCACTATGGCAAACTCTTTCATACCAAAACAAACTGGCATGCCACAGTAGTTGATCTAAATTTCATCCATCTTTTTACCCTCTTCCGTTGAATATTTATCATCCCCCACGTACTTGATCCTGCGCTTAAGAAGATCATATACCATGCTCATTTGAAAACGGGCAATGTTGTCCTCAAGCAGATGAAGAAAGTGTCCAAAACATGTCTTCTTAAAAAATTCATCTAGTTTTTCATTCTTCATAGTCTTCCTAAAGTCATCAAAAGGTTTCCCCAACTGACATTTAAGTACTAAATCACTTGTTAGTTCTGCAGGGTCATCAATCGGCATCATAACTTGAAACCTGTCAATACTAATAGTTTTGACAGGATAATGCTGGGATTTCAATCTTACTTCACGCCCATTAGTGATACATTATCATCATGTTGATCATCATCCTCTTTCTCACTTTTTACTTCTTCTTTTCTTGTTTATCATCATGTTGATCACTATCCTCTTTCTCATTTTCTACTTCTTCCTCTTCTTGTTTATCTTCTTCTTCCTCCTTACTTTTATTATCCTCACCACCCTTTAAATAACCTTCTCTACCTCTCTCAACATCATTTTCATATCTTTCCCCTTTACTTTTACCTGACTGAGATTTTTCATGAAGTTCCTCTGAATCCATATGTACTCTAGCCTTTTTTGTCAGGTGGTTAGAAGTTGATCCACTTTCAATTTGTTTTACTTTGGGAGACATCTTTTAACTACAGACAACAAAAAAAACAAAAAATACATTACATTTGATGTCTAAATAATTTTTAAAAAAAGGTAAGACAAATTTCAATAAATTTTTATATCCACATTATGAAAAAATATTCCAACGGATAACCCATCAGTTGAAATAGATAGGGAATCTATTTGAAGACCTATTTAATATCTCCCAACAGATGTTCCACCTGTTGCAATAAATAGACCACCAAGACCACCAACACCACCAATACCATCACCAATGCCACCAAGACCACCAATACTATCACCAATACCACCACCAAGATCACCACCACCACCACTAATACCACCACCAATGCCACCAATGCCATTAATACCAACACCAAGACCACCGACACCACCACCAAGACCACCAATACCAACACCACTACCAACAGCCACTACAAATACCATCTAATAATACCACAACAATCAATAAAACACTACGACAAAAACTAGGGTTTTCTCGGGTTCTTCCTAAATTTTTAGCATCAAAACTCAAAATTGTTAACCCATTCTCGAAGATACTACAACTAAAAGTCTTATTTTTCATCATTAATTAAAAAGCTCTAATTTTTAGAATAAAGAACAAATGTAGAACTCTTTTCAAACTCTGTTACCTATGAAGACAGGAAAAATAATGGATACAAGCAAGAATGAAGTCGAAAATAACAACTACATAGACGAAAATAGGATGAAAATCAAACTATGTTAAAGGGTTGAGCAATATGTTGAGTAGTTATTGTCTGTATTATTGAGAGAGAAAGAAAAGAGTGAGAAATCGAGATTTGAAATGATGAAATATTTTTTTCACAAATGGATGATTTCTATTTGGAAAAGAATGACAAGTTTTGAATTTATTAATTTGGTCCAAATTGATCTTAATTAATTTTTAAAAAGAGATAATTTTTAACCGTTTCATCATAATAAATTATATTAAGTTCAAATGGAACATTGATGAATTTAGTTATTATCTTAATAATAAGTTAATATGAATCATTTCAACTCATATTGATCGATTGACGACTCAGGTCGGGAGGAATGCAATACCAACATCATGTAATTGCAAAGATACAATTGAAATTGTAGCTGACCATATGAACTCATACCTATTTCTATCTAATTTAATTTAGGTATTAGCTCAATAATAAGTTAATATGAATCGTTCTAAATCAGATTGATCACTTGACGGCTCAGGCCAGGAGGAACGCAATACCAACATCATGCAATCACAAAGATTCAATTGAGATTGTAGTTGACCCTATGAACTCATACCTAGTTCTAGCTAATTAAATTTAGGTATTAGCTCAATAATAAGTTAATATGAATCGTTTCAACTCAAATTGATCATTTGACGACTCAGGTTGGAAGAAACGCAATACCAATATCATGCAATTACAAATATTCAATTGAAATTATAGTTGAACCTATGAACTCATTCATAGTTCTAGCAAAATAAATTTAGGTATTAGCTCGATAATAATTTAATATGAATTGTTTCAAATTAGATTAATCGATTGACGACTCAGGTTGGAAGGAATGTAATACCAATATCATGCAATTACAAAAACTCAATTAAAATTGTAGTTGACCCTATGAACTCATCCCTAGTTCTAACTAAATTAATTTAAGTATTATCTTAATAATAAGTTAATATGAATTATTTTAACTCAGATTGATCGATTGACGACTCAGGTCGGGAGGAACGCAATACCAACATCAGGCAATTGCAAAGACTCAATTGAAATTGTAGTTGACCTTATGAAATCATCCCTAGTTCAAGCTAATTTATTTAGGTATTAGCTCAATAATAAGTTAATATGAATCATGTAATCTCAGATTGATCGATTGACGACTCAGGTCGAGAGGAACGCAATACTAACATCATGCAATTGCAAAGACTCGATCAAAATTGTAGTTGACCTTATGAACTCATCCCTAGTTATAGCTAAATCAATTTAGGTATTAGCTTAATAATAAGTTAATATGAATTATTTCAACTTAGATTGATTGATAGACGACTCAGGTCGGGAGGAATGTCATACCATCATGCAATTGCAAGGAATCAATTGAAATTATAGCTGAACCTATGAACTCATCCCTAGTTATAGATAAATTAATTTAGGTATTATCTCAATAATAAGTTAATAAAAATAGTTTCAACTTAGATTGATTGAAGACTCAGGTCGGGAGAAATGCAATACCAACATCATACAATTGCAAAGACTCAATTAAAATTACAGTTGATCCTATGAACTCATTCCTAGTTCTAGCTAAATCAATTTAGGTATTAGTTCAATAATAAGTTAATATGAATCGTTTCAACTCAGATTGATCGATTGACGACTCTGGTCGGGAGGAACACAATACCAACATCATATAATTGCAAAGACTCAATTAAAATTATAGTTGACCCTATGAACTCATCCCTAGTTCTAGCTAAATCAATTTAGAATAAATTTATTGTAACAGATTACTTTTCTATTGTGAATTATCAAATAGACATTTGCATCTATTGCGACAGATGACTGAGCTCTTGAAAATTTTCAAATAGATATTAATATCTATTGTAACAGATTACCTATCTGTTATAAATTATCAAATAGACATTTGCATCTGTTATGACAAATGACTGAGCTATTGAAATTTTTCAAATAGATATTAATATCTATTTCAATAGATGACATATCTGTATGAAAATATTTTTCTTTAATTTAAAGCAATTTTCTGTCTGAAATAAAAATATAAAATACTAAGGAAGTAAAAAATATTTCTTGGATAACTCAAAAATCTCCTCATTGAGTTGTCATATCTTGTCTTTTTAATGTCACCCGTCTCCTTGTGCCCCTCAAAGTTATTAATGAATATTTAAACCCATCTCTAGAATTATCTCTCCTTAAATCACAAATTAATTCATCTCTCTTTTTTATTCTCTCCTCCTTAGGGTTATCACTACCATTTCCTTTTTTTTTTTATTTATTTTTCTTTTCTTTTATCTTTAGTGTTCTATTTTCTTTCTCTTTTCTTTGCACTTTAGGGTTATCACTACCATCTTTTCTCAACTAAAATTGATGTTTTGATCCCCTTTCTTTTGACATTGTAGGTATGGTTCACTATTGCTCTTTCATTCTCGTCTTTTTCTTTGCAAGTTTTTAAATTAGTTATTTGCATGTTTTTTTAATTTAATTACCCATATCCTATTTATTGAGAAATTTGAAGAAAATGTGACTTTTAAGTCTTGAATGAACGAACCATTGTTTTTATTAAAATATGCGAAAAAAGTCAATATTGGGAGAACTTTAGAAGCCTCGTTGGCAGTATCATTTTTTTATATGTATTTTATTTATTTCTTTGCTGTTGATGTTGTTATTGATTATTGGTGGGGTTGGTGTTGTTGAAATATGTGGTGTTGGTGTTGTTGATAGTGTTGGAACAAATGGTGTTGTTTCTTTGTTGTTGATGCTATTGTTGATGTTGCAACAAATGGAGCAACTATTGGAACAAATTAAACCACTAGCAAGTCTGGTTTGATTTATTTCAATAGATGACCCATATGTTGCAACATGTCGTCCATCTATTGCAGCAGATGCGTAGCCTATTACAACAGATTGCCTATCTTTTGAATATATGGGGAATCTATTGCAACAGATGTGGAGTCTGTTACAACAGATGTGCAATCTGTTACAACAGATAGGTAATATGTTACAACAGATGGGCAACCTGTTGTAATAGACATTATGTAATATATATGTCAGTTGTTGAAATATGTTGACATCAATTGTTTTTCTCATGTTTGTAGATATAAGAAAGTGAAAGTTAATCAGCTTTTGCCCGACCAACACAAAAGGCTACAGTAAAGATGGGTTCAAAGGAATAAACTGCTTGTATATGGAACCATTTCATATATAGGAGGTATGTATTACTGATCATGTTATCGTGAAAACACACATAGAGTACACTAATTTTGTAAATGCTGCTTTTTCCCAATAAGGCATTGATCATTTAAATAAGATATCTGTAATTTTACAGTTAAGTTTGATAGGTCCAAATTGATAAGGCTAATGGACCATGAAGATGGTTTCGATACCCTGTCATGATTCAATGACGGTTGCTGATGTTTATATGTCAAGTTTTGTGAAGGGATCAAGTTTTGGTGGCATTGTAAAAAGATTCAATAGTGATTGGACTGATTTTAAGGGTTCAATGGACTTTTGAAAGGCCTCTGAAGCATCACACTATTGCAACCAAGAATGAAAATCAGTATAGTTATTGTCCTAGCCTAAATTTATATGGTTGGGTTTCTTAGGGTGATGATTATACGCCAAAAGGTATGGTAGGAGAATACCCGAGAGGGAAAAAGAGAGTTGATGAAGATTATATCATCTCAGACCTTATTAAAGAAGAAACACAGGGTAACAAGGAATTTGTAACAAATCTGGACGATGAAATTGACTTAAAACATGAGAAATCTTAATCAAGTGCAAATATGAAAGTGTATCCAAGAATGAAAATCCACCAGTCGTCTCTCTCAAAGAAAAATAGTACAGCTGGACACTTTGCTAGATGGATCAAGGATTGAAATGATGTACAGTAAATCAAGCAAACTTGCCCCAAGAACTTCTAAAGTTAAAATAAGGAATCAAGCGAAGGCAGAATTTTTTGAATTTTAAATTGCATCCCATGCCTTCTTGTTTGTGGTTCCTATTTGGTTCACTGCTATTGACCTAATCGGAACCATAAACAAGATTGATAGGTAAATTAAGTATAATTACTTCCTTAGCAATATGGATGTAATTGATTGTATTTTCTTTCCTTAGCATGCTTTCAACATATCTTGGAGAAGATCAGATGTTTGTTGTAGTATGTGAATCCCATGTAGTTGCCAGAGCTCTTGAATATTATCAAATGGATGGAAATATAAATTGCACCAGTTATTTTGACATATTAGTAGCTAAGCATAGAAAGCACTGGTGCAATTTACATTTCCATCCATTTGATAATTTTCAAGAGCTCTAGCAACTGCACGGGATTCACATACTACAACAAGTATCTGATCTTCTCCAAGATATGTTGAAAACATGCTAAGGAAAGAAAACACAATCAATTACATCTATATTGCTAAGAAAGTAATTATACTCAATCTGTTTTTCAATCTTGTTTGTAGTTTCGATCAGGTCAATAACAGTGGACATGATCGAAACCACAAATAAGAAGACATGGGATGCAATTTATAATTCATAAATTGTCTCCTTGGCTTGCTTCCTTATTTTAACTTTAACTGTTCTTGACACAAGTTTTCTTGACTTATTGTACATCATTTCAATCCTCGGTGCCCACTAAGCTGTTTTCTTGGTGTTCTGTTACTTTCTCCATAGGTGATCATTCCGTCCATGCTAACTAGTCACATTTCCCTAGCAAAGTGGCTAGCTGCACTATTTTTCTTTGAGTGAGATGACAGATGGATTTTCATTACTCGATACACTTTTATATTTTCACTTGATTCAGATTTCTCATGTTTTAAGTCAGTTTCATCAGCCAGATTCACTAGAAGTTCCTTGCTTGCTACCCTATATTTCCTCTTCAGTAAGGTCTCAGATAATATGGTCTTCATCAACTCCCCTTTCCCTCACATGTATTCTCCTACGGCTCCTTCTAGTGTGTAATCATTTTCTCAATCAACCCATCCATATAAATTTAGGCCAAAGGAATATCTATTGGTTTTCGTTCTTGTTTGCTGCAGTGGGAGGCTTCGAAGGCCTTCTTAAGAGTCCAATGCACCCTTAAATTCAGTCCAATCTCTATTAGAAATTCCACCAAATATTGATCCCTTCTCAAAACTTTACACGCATAAACATGAGCAACAACCATTATTAATTCGTAACAGGGTATCACCACCAACTTCATAGCCTCTCAGCCTTATCAATTTAAACCTATAAAACTTAATTGTACAATGCAGGATCTTATTTGAATGATCAATACCTAATCGGTTAAAAACTGTATATTTTACAAAATTATTTGACTTTATGTGTGTTGTTCCGATGATCTTATCAGTAATACATTACTACCATATATAAAAATAGATCCATTCATCTGCACGTACCTTATTCTTCCTAGCCCATCTATGGCTTAATTTGAATAAATAGATGACTACCCTGCAAATGACATATCTGTTAAAATTATCAAATAATTATAGATATCTGTTACAATAGATGATCAATCTGTTGCAATAGACAACTTATCTATTGGAAATAATCAAACAGATATATACATCTATTACAACAGATTGTCAATATGTTGTAATTTATGAAACAGATAAAATATATTTTGCAACAGATTACCCATCTGCTAGATTTATTTTAAAGCAATTTTGTTTTGGAATATAATAAAGATAAAATATTATATTTAGATCCATTTTTTAATTTACATATTCAAAAAGTCACCTATTTTATTTAATTAAGGGATGTAATTATACTTAACTCCACTTCTAGATATGGTTGATCCGGATTTGGATAAGGTGATTTTGCGCGACTCCTTGCGGGAACTTGAAAGGATGAGAGCAATGATGAGGAGGGCCCTGCTGCTTCGGATGAAATTGACCGATTGACAATAATAATAATGATAATAATAATAATTAGGTTATATTTTTTCTTTTAGCTTATGTATTTTCTTTTATTATATCAGATCTACCTAAGGGAGGAACCTAATGTATGTTTTGTTTTAATTGTATATTTGTATATAATGGATTCAAAAATCTATGTTTGGTCGACTTTGGATTTTTATTCTTATTTAATATTTAATTTTTATTCTGTCTATTCTTTATTCAAAACATATCGATGGTTGAAGGTAGGGGTTGAGCAATTGTGGCAATGGATGGACCATATATTGTAACAGATGGTTAATCTGTTTCGACAAATGGATCATATGTTGCAACAGATGATTATTAATAAAAAAAAGAGTTATTGTTATTGAGAGGGTGAAAAGTCATGATTTTTTTATTATTTAATATGAAAAGTAATTCGTAAATAAATAATAAGGAAATAAATGATAAACATAATTTATAACCATAAAAATGGTTATTTAATTTTAATAACTGATGTTAATATTAAATAGGCGACAAGCCATGACTTTTCACCATTTTTTTTAAATCTATTTTTTAAATTTATTTATTATATAAAAAAGTCCACTTTTGCTTAATTAGGTATATGATGATTGTTAAAAAAAAGGTGGAAAGTCATGACTTTTTGTCTTACACATTTAAAATAGCTGATGAATCAAATTCCCCATCTGTTGCGACTGATGAATCATCTGTTAGAAGAAATAAAAAAAACTCCTTTAATAGACGGTCCATCTATCACAACAGATAGCTCATTTGTTGCACACATGGATCATTTGTTGCAACAGGTCAATAAAAATGGCTATTATTACAAGAAACAGTTATTGAAAAGGTAAGAAGTCTTCGCTTATTTAATTGAGAAAAAAATATTATTTAATTTTAAGAACTAATTAATATTGAGAAGCTGAAAAGTCATGACTTGTTACAATAATCAAAAAGTCACCAGCTTGATTTAATTAAGTCATTTTTTTTCACAGAAAATAAAAAGTCATAAATGATAAACACAATTTATAACCATAAAAAATGTTTATTTAATTTGAATAATTGATGTTAATATTAAATAGGCGACAAGTAGTGACTTTTCACCATTTTTATTTTTAACCTTTTTTTTTAATTTATATAATAAAAAAGTCACCAATTTGGATTAATGAAAGTATATGTTGATTATTAAAAAAGACGGTCCCCAAAAAGATGATCCATCTGTTGCATCAGCTGTAGATATCTGATGCAATAGATAACCAATCTGTTGCAACAGATAGATTATATATTGCACAGATAGTCTATTTGTTGCAACAGATGGTATATCTATTGTCACAGATGGGTTATCTGATGCTACAGATATACAATCTGTTTCCATAACTCAATAAAAAATGGTTATTATTATTAAAAAATAATTATTAAAAAGGTGAGAAGTCATTGATTATTTAATTGAGAAAAAGGTTATTTAAATTTAAGAACTAATTAATAATAATAAGCTGAAAAGCCTTGACTTATCAAAAGTTAGCAGTTTGATTTAATTAAGTCATAACTTTTCCCAGTAATCAAAACGTCACTAGTTTGAATGTAATAAATAAAATAGAGGTGAACAGTCGCATCTTTTTGCCTAAGTCTTCAAATTCAATCCTCTATAAATAGGTCTCTCCTTACTCGTTCATTTTACTACACTCTATTTATTTCTTGCATCTTGTTTTTCATATTACATCTTCAACCACTTTATCTTTAAAGACCAGATACCTTTTCCCTGACTCAAGTAAGTTTTTTTCTTTCTTTTTGTGTAAATCTACCCAATTGGTGGTATACATTGTATTACATTCGGACTCTTTTCTTTACTTTTGTTATTACGTTTTTTGTCAGTTCATACGTGTTCCAGTTATTGCTGATCCTATTTAGGACATTGCTATTATGCGCGACACCGTGCGGGAACTTCAGAGGCAGGTTAATGACCTACAGTAGGAGTTGGGCGCCGTGAAAGCAAGGATGATCTGAGAGATTTACAGGATGAGGAGGGCCCTGTTGCTATCGGTTGACGATTGGCCAATTGGCAATAATAATAATAATAATAATGATAATAATAATAATTAGGTTATGTTTTTTCTTTTAGCGTATGTATTTTTATTTTTATTTATATCCGATCTACCTACCTAATGTGTTTTGTTTTTGTTTAATGAAAAAATTATGTTTTTGTCTATTTCTTCTTCTCAACAAACATGTCAACGATTGGATGTAAGGAAGAATTTTGAATCCAGTAGCAATAACAAGAGTTTTGAGTTCTTTCAACCGATAGACCATCTGTTGAAACATATTAGTTATCTATTAGGTTTGTGACAGGAGTTGTTTTGTGTTATTCCAAATAGATTACAACTCTGTTGCAACAAATTACTCCTCTATTGCAACAGGTAACTCATCTATTGCAACAGATAACTAGTCTATTGCAACAGATAACTCCTTTGATGCAACAGATAATGTAAGACCCCGAAAAATACTAAACTTAACTAGTCCGTTAAAGCTTGAAAAGAGGACGCAGATTTAGAAAATTCAGCTAAGTGTTTATTGACAGCGCCCAAGCGCACACGCAAATGTGCGTGGTCTTATCAAGTAATATAGTGGATTCCTGCACACGCAAATGTACGTGGTCTTATCAAGTCATATAGTGGCTTCAAAGAAGCCCAAGTATCGATCTCTCAGGGACTTGCATTCGCCACTTATCTAATTCTAGTTTAACTAATTGAGAAAAATTAAACAAGGAGAGAGTTTGTAAATTTCCAAATTAAAAATAAAATAAATAATGCGTAAAAATAAAATACTTGGGACAATCAATGAAACAAAACCCAAGGTTGATATATTTCGAACAATCATACAAATCTCTATTCCTATCGCAGTTTAGTTGGTTATCGGATTGTTGATTCGCAAGATTTATTCTACGATTTTAGATTTTTGACCTCAAATCTTCTATCTAGTAAACATTGTACCTACAACTCCCGCAGAGATACAAAAATTCTTCTAGATTCATGAAGTTGACTTCTTGCAAGTGAACCAAGCAAGACTTCTAGGTATATCCCTATCCTAGATGCTAATTCAAATCACTTATTTTATAAAAGAATAAGAACCTTGCTCCCTAATTTCTTCATTCTATCCTATGATTCTCCTCCCGAATTCACATAGAAATATAGATTTATTCTAATGGTAGCTAATCATTAAAATAGTAGGCGCAAGAAATTAAGAACAACCCAATTGATAATCCAAAATTAAACTACAATAAAGAATATTAAAAAGCATTCATGTTCTTGGCCTCAACCCCGGAAAGAGGGTTTTAGCCTTTAATGGAAATATTCATCACCCAATCCCTTGGAATGATGATACAAACCATAAATAAAACTAAATTAAAGAATGAAAAAACCTAAAAATAAGTTGTGGTATCCTCCAATGATGTTCCAAGTTGATCTAGGGTTTCCAAGAGGTCCCAAGATGATCAAAACAGAGTTTGAGACGTTATATTTATAGTATACAAGCGATAAACCAACTTTTATTTGGTTTCCACGCTATTTTACTTCAGCTGGGAAGAATTATCCCGATTTTGGGCATCGGCGCGACGCGGAGACATGCAAATTCACAATTGTCAAAAAATCTGTCAAATTCCAATAGTTGTTTGCGATTTCAACGCATCGCGGGGCATCTGGAAACTCCATATTAAGCTACACGCACCATATTTACAAAAACTTGGGCCTCTTCTACATCCAGTGATGTTTTTAAATCCTCCATTGGCCACATTTACAGTCTACACTCGCCCAATACTTTTCAGGGGTCCAACTTACATCCAACTTGCATCTTGTGCTTTTGTTGAGCAGTCCGAGCCTTATTGAGTTATTTCCACTTGATTTGAAGCTTGTATATCCTTAATATATCATCATAATCCATGCACCAAGCATACTAAATCATTAAACACATCAATTAAGATCTCAAAACAACACAACATCCTCACCGATGAACTAGAAACACGAGTTAAGCATAGGCTAAATTCATATTGAGCTTTAACTCATTGTTTTCACTTTTTTCTTGATCTAGTTGACCCTTGAACATTATGAATAAGTTGTTTCACATATAAAAACATACTGACAACTTTAGCAACTATTTAAAATACATTTTAACTCAACACAAATAGACTAGAAAAACACCTAGCTCAAGCTAGTCACACTAGTTTTCTCGGTTGAACTCTAAATGGTCGAATTGAATCAAAACTCATGTGGAAACACCATTAAACATTGTAAACACGTACTTGGACACATAATTGCTCATTTATATCATTATGAACACATATAGCATAAGAATAATCCTCAAAACAAGGCTAAAAAGGCTGGAATAGTAACGCTAGAATCCACAAATACACCCAACATCACCACTCAATACTTAAAGCCTTGTTCATCCTCGAACAACTCTTAACTATAAATACCATGAGATGAAGAGTCTCCACACTTCTACTACATTCAAGACACTCAAGGTAGCACTACAATGACTACAAGAATGCAAGTTTCTACACTAAGCATGTTTTACACAATTGAAAGCTCAAGAACACTACTCCAAAATAACCTAGCCTCAAGAATTGACTCACCTAGTTGGTAAAATCATGCTTATTTCTCAATCAAGGACATCATAAAAATCACCTACATTTATCAAACATGTACCCCTCACAACAAGAGAGTTACCTATAATCACTCAAAATAATGCAATTTATAATGTAATGGGTACAAGAATCAAATTACGCTCACTCTCACAAAGAATTCATAAGTTACACATAATGAACCATAGGTTTCCCTTAGTGTAGTGTTCCACTAATAGTCGAATGTAAAGCTTAGGATCAATTAGGACTTTTTTGGGTTGTAATGTAGGCTAAGGGACGGGTAGAAACTATTTTGTCCAAGAATAGTGACTGACCTCTCTAAGCGCTTTAATACACTACATTATACATTTAAAATCAATCTCCAACAATTAAATTACACCACTTTTGTCTACCCATCTCTTTTAAGCATTTTCACAAACACTTGGTGGACACATAGTTTACTACCACAAGAATCAATTTTTCTCTTTTTTCACAATCATGGCAATATTTTAGCATAAATTATATCACATCCACCCACCACAAATCAATTACAAACACCAATAACCATTACCTTGGGGCATCAATTTCACCTTTTTCTTCTTTAATTTCTCAAACTCCTTTCTCAATCATCATAAAAAAAAATTTCAATTAAAGCACTTAGGAGCTTTTTGGATCAAATTATGGTCTATCAAAGAAGGGATTAGGCTACTTATGTGGTTACCAAAGAAAAGGCTAAAGGCTCAATGGGGTTTAACTAGGATAATGCTGTAACACCCCACATTTTACCTGTACTAGTAATGTTCACATAAAATGACATACGACTTGATTTAATTACTACCAAAATTTTTCAAGTGTTCAAGTGTTAGATTGGGGCACTATATGGAAGTCTATTTAGAGACTGTGGCCTTAAACGGAGAAAATCATTGACATGCTTATGGAATTTAGGAAGCTAGCAGGTGAGTCACCTGTGTGCTTAGCTTAAAAATTATATATACATGAGGGAGAAGAATTCATTCATAAGTGAACTCACTTGAAGTCTAGACGTTAGTAAAAAGAAAGGGGAACGAAGACAAGGCTTAACGCCGAAACCTTCCAAGTCTTGTGACAAACGAAGCCCAAGTTAGGGAGGCTATTTAAGCCAATGGTTTAAAATTATATTGGGCCAAGATGTTCAGCCCAAGATTTTTATATAATAGGCCCAACTACATTCATTCACTACTAACAAAATTGGGCCCAAACAAAGTGCAAGAAAGATTAAGGAAATGGGCCACTAAAGCCCATTGATTTAGAGATCCAAAAGGCCCAAGTGAAAGGGGAAAATTAGTCATTGACCAATTTGAGTTAATCAGATGCAAATATAAGGAGAAATTCGGTCTAAAGTCTCCTTAAAAAGGGACCAAAACCGAGCTCCCTAGGTTAATCAACAAAAGACCAAAAATTTCAGATTTTCTCTCTAAGTTTCTCTTGGCATTTCTTCACCTTGGAAGGCAACCAAAGGCTACTTTTTGAGTTCTTGAATTAGACCTACACCTTGGGAGTTAAGGTATGTAAAAATAACCATATATTTGATATGAATTTTCCATGGAAAACAAGATAAGTTGGCTGGTTCACTGTGCAGGAATTTCTGGACAGCTTGTGTCCTGAAAGTTGTTGTTTGGTTTTCTTGGATTTGGAACGATTCTTACCCTGATTTTTGACTTTAATATGATATAAAGTTGAGGTTATTAACATGTTATAGTGTGTATATGGTTGCCAAGGTTGCTGGACTGTTTTGCTAGTTCTTTGGAAACAAGTATCCTTATATGATCTTATGTGCTTCCAAAATGGTATTGGACTGTTTTGTTGAGGGGGCTGTTGTTTCACGTTTGCCCCTACGTTTTGAGCTATTTTGTGACTATGTTAAGATTTATTTGATGTATATGTATGTTGGGAGCATCTGGTTCAAAGTTGGGACAAGTATGAATTGTTAACGACGAAATGTAGGGAGACGACGAGATGTTGTGCTTCTTAGTTGAGCGTTTAGTAAAATGGTTATGTGTTGTAGTTATGGACTGTTTCCAGCATGTTATAGAGCTAATATAGGCTGTATACATCATGTATATGATAATGTATGCTGTTTGAATACAGTTAGAATTGAGAAAGTCGGAATAACACCATTGAGTTGATGGTTATACGTTTGTTGCCAAAGTGTTGTGTCTTGTGAGATTGGGCTGTCCAGATGCATTGATTAGCTGCTAATACTAGCTTTAAAACATGATATTGTAGATAAATAGTTGGAAGAAAAGAAGTCATTTCGACGTAAAAACAAGTTGATATGTCGAGGTATGTAAGGCTATTCGATCTCTTATTATTTGGCATGGAATCCAAAGTCTTCATTGGCACATAGAGATCTTTACAAACTTCGACATAACCACTCCACTCTTTAACATGTACTTGTGTGTCCAGATTCGAGCATTGTCACTGCTGCATACATACATTGGGTACCATGACATATGAGTCTTCTTTTTAGCTAAATAAAGTTCATACGTTGTTTATGTCCTACATGTTTCACTAATTGTACAACCCACTCTTTTCATTATGATATGATGTTACATGGACACATACTTGTCATTTGTCATGCTTATAGTCTTATAGCTCAAATGTTACGACCACCAAAGATTCATCTCAAAAGTAATAAGAAAATTTATGTCTACAGTTGCTTCTGTTGGGTGGTATCCCAGGGGTGAAAAATCACCTAGCATGGGTCAATCCCAGTATTACAGGGGGTATCCCAGGGGTGAAAGGAAAGCCTAGCATGGGTCGATCCTGATATAGATTTACCACTGATCAACTGGTCATCTGTATTACATGCTGTGCATAGATTATACAAGTAATAAGAGTAAAGTAACATAATTGTTATAAGATACATGACTCCACAATATTCATAAAGGTGGTCTTTTACCCTACAGCAGTACATGGTTTCATTTGAGTGTCTTTTTATCTCATATATAGTACATGTTGCCTTACATATTCAGTACATTATTTCGTACTGACGTCCCTCTTGGGGGACCTGCATTCCATGCTGCAGGTACAGAAGCTAATAAACCTCCCTAGTAAGAGTACAGGATATCAACCGCAGTCACTGAGCTCCAGGTTGCTTCGGGGCTTTGAGTCTTATCATATCTTTTTACATTGTATAGTATCTTATCATGAGGCGGGGCCTGTCCCGACCCTTATAAGATAATGTTTCTTGTCTAGAGGCCTTGTAGACTACGTAAAGTATAGTATGGTCATGTATCGTATCGTAGACATTGTGGCTCCAACGGCCTAGTCATATAATATCTTTTGGCTTGCTAGTCCTATTTATCTTTTGAGGGCATGTTTAGTATGAAAGGAACTTATAATGTTCATAGGTAATATATTGCTACAGGTTGGTTCTCCCGAGCCTTACCGGCAACGGGTGCCAGTCCGCCTTAATAGGATTTGGGGCGTGACAAATGCACAAGGTAGGTAAAACATATGGTATAAAATAAGGCTATCAAAGAAATGTCTATATCATCTCCTAAAACCACATTCTTTATTTCGCTTCACACACATACCGGGCAAGTTCTAGACATCACATGCAACAAGGAATATACAAAATACCTTACACGCACATGGCACATGCTCAACTCAATAGGATCATCATAGACTCTCAACCAAATAATAACATAAATTCAAAATTAATCCACAAAAATGGAGTCACAAACTTGAGCCTAAGAGTCTCAAAAATAGTAATTCACTCATTCAACATGCTTTTACAAACAAAACCACTTGCATCATGTAATAAAAAATAGCACCATTAAAAATATCTCACTTATTCCTAACCTAATTTTTTTTTTAAATTGAGTAAAAATTTTGAAATTTCCCTACCCCACACTTAAAAATCTAGTTTGTCCCCAAAGTGAATTTAAAGGTAAGAGATAGAAATACTCCCTAAGGCCTCTAGGCCTAGCTAATAGAATCTTCACATAAAGAAGGGATCCATGGAACCCTACACTCCATCTTTGCCATGCTTCAAGCTCAAGTTTATGGTACTCAAACTTCCCATTAACCTGTGACTCAACCAAAAACAAAAAACTACGTGAAATAAAAACTAAAAACTAAAAATAAAACCAACTTACCTTGGGTTTCCTCCCAAGAAGTGCCTAATTTAGTGTCGCGGCACGACCCAATCAACTTTTTCCTTTACCTTGAGGATATAAATTTCACCTCCAACATCGCATCCATCTTTTTACCTCGATCATATACAGATATTAACAAATCGAGTAATGGATGATGCATGATAAACCAGTCGGCCATCAAGTGAGGTGTGTTTTTATGTTGTTTATCTGGTGTAAATTCAAGAATATAGGATTTTTGTTCCTCATCTTCACACTCTTCCACTATTTTAAATGATTGCACAGACAAGACATCATCTAAACATAATGTAGAAAAGTGCTTCGAGTGAGGCCCAACCAATCCTACTTCATAATTTGCACAATCTACTACACACTTTTATTCACCTTCTCAATTTCAGTCTCAAGATCAAGATGACAATTAAGTGGCTGTGATGCTTGTGTTTATTTCACAAGTTGGCTAATGTCCTCTTCATCTTCTTTTTCCCTTAGCCACTGTAGACATGGTGGCAGTGGTAACTCCTTAAGACATTCAATAATTTCAGTTTTTGAGTACTCAGACTTTCTCGAATTATCAACAACTTTCTCTACAATTGGTTGGATATACTCTTGATCTACAACTTCCTAATGGTTATTCAAATCTGCCAACAACTATGTTTGAAACACTAAAAGTTGTTTCAGTATCTCTTCCAAATAGCTCATTTGAGTTGTGGCCTTCATGTTTAGTTGTTGCCGCTGAAACTGCTGTTAGTTGGTCTGTGATTGAATTTGTGACAGAGTCAACCCCGTTTGATTACAGTAGTTTATATAATTTTACAATTGATCGTAGCCCACAAACATTACTGAATTGGGATTTCTAGCACACATATATTCTAAACACTTTGACCACAAGCCAAACACCAATTTGCATTCTGTTCCTCAGAAAGAACAGTATCCACATCATATTTTGAAGGTCCCGTCCACGCACTTCCATCAAAATCTGGACAATAAGCCTCATGATGTGGTCCCCCACAAAAACAACAAGAATAGTCATCACTCAAAAACCATCTATCCCAAGCTGACATCTCAAGAAGAATGTGAGAAAAAATAGAAATAAAGGAAAAATAAAAAGAAACTAAACAAAAACAATGTACAACTCAATATAGAAAAACTAAAAATAAGATTGTTGCCTAATAACAAGTCCCCAGCAACAGCGCCAAAAATTTGACAGCGCACATGCAAGTGTACGTGGTCTTATCAAGTAATATAGTGGCTTCAAGGAAGCCCAAGTATCAATCTCTCAGGGACTTGCATTCATCGCCTATCTAATTCTAGTTTAACTAATTGAGAAAGAGTAAACAAGGAGAGAGTTTGTAATTTTGTAAATTAAAAATAAAATAAATAATGCGTAAAAGTAAAATACTTGAGACAATCAATGGAAGAAAACCCAGGGTTGAGGCATTTCAAACAATCATACAAATCTCTATTCCTACCGCAGTTTAGTTGGTTATCGGATTGTTGATTCGCAAGGTTTATGCTATGATTTTAGTCTCCCGACCTCAAATCTTCTATCTAGTAAACATTGTACCTACAACTCCCGCAGGGATACAAAAGTTATTCTAGATTCATGAAGTTGTCTTCTTGCAAGTGAACCAAGCAAGGCTTTTAGGTATATCCCTATCCTAGATACTAATTCAAATTCCTTATTTCCTAAAAGAATAAGAACCTTGCTCCCTAATTTCTTCGTTCTATCCTATGATTCTCCTCCCGGATTCACATAGAAATATAGATTTATTCTAATGGTAGCTAATCATTAAAATAGTAGGCTCAAGAAATTAAGAACAACCCAATTGATAATCCAAAATTAAACTATAATAAAGAATATTAAAAAGTATTCATGTTCTTGGCCTCAACCCCAGAAAGAGGGTTTTAGCCTTTAATGGAAATATTCACCATCCAATCCCTTGGAATGATGATACAAAACATAAAAAAACTAAATTAAAGAATGACAAAACCTAAAAATAAGTTGTGGTATCCTCCAATGATGTTCTAAGTTGATCTAGGGTTTCCAAGAGGTCCCAAGATAATCAAAACGGAGTTTGAGACGTTATATTTATAGTATACAAGCCATAACCAACCTGTATTTGGTTTCCATGCTATTTTACTTTAGCTGGGAAGAATTATCTCGATTTTGGGCATCGGCGCGATACGGAGACATGTAAATTCACAATTGTCAAAAAATCTATCAAATTCCAGTAGTTGTTTGCGATTTTAACGCATCGCGGGGCATCCGGAAACTCCAAATTAAGCTACACGTGCCATATTTCCAAAAACTTGGGACTCTTCTGTATCCAGTGATCTTTTTAACTCCTCCATTGGCCACATTTACAGTCTACACTCGCCCAATACTTTTCAGGGGTCCAACTTGCATCCAACTAGCGTCTTGTGCTTTTGTTGAGCAGTCCGAGACTTATTAAGTTGTTTCCACTTGATTTGAAGCTTGTATATCATTCATATATCATCATAATCCATGTAACTAGCATACTAAATCATTAAATACATCAATTAAGAGCTCAAAACAACACAACATCCTCACCGATGAACTAGAAACACGAGCTAAGCATAGGCTAAATTCATATTGAGCTTTAACTCATTGTTTTCACTTTTTTCTTGATCCAATTGACCCTTGAACATTATAAATAAGTTGTTTCACATATAAAAATATACTAAAAAACTTAGTAACTCATTAAAATATATTAGAACTCAACACATATAGACTAGAAAAACACCTAGCTCAAGCTAGTCACACTAATTTTCTCGGTTGAACTCTAAATGGTAGAATTGAATCAAAACTTGTGTAGGAACACCATTAAACATTGTAAACACGTACTTGGACACATAATTGCTCATTTATATCATTATTAACACATATAGCATAAGAATCATCCTCAAAACAAGGTTAGAAAGGCTAGAATAGTAATGCTAGAATGCATAAATACACCAACATCATTTATACTTAGAAGTATTTTAGACTTTTTAAGTTGGATATCATATTTCACAACCCTTATGACCTTAAAGTATCGATTTTTAGGTTTATTCATGATTAGGAATGTCAGTAGGTCATTTTAGGTGAATTTTAGATTTTTCAAACCTTATTTGAACCATGTTCAAATGACCAAAATAGTGGTTCGATGTGATCTCAATGCGTCGCATCGCCCATTGTGTCGATAGATAATTTTCCCCAGTTTTCAGTGCAATTCCAGTGAACAAAGCGAACTCGACATGGTACATTGGTCATCGCGTTGATACCATCGAGCAGCACATCGATCTGCGCATCATTGGAAAAGTTTTTAGTCATTAAAAGCCCCCATAAGGGTATTTGGGTCATTATCCCACCCATTTTCAGCCATAAAATATGAAATCAAACGACCCTAGAGGATAAATTGCTCTCTTTCTTTCAAATTCTCTCAAATTTTCTCAAGAACAAACCCTAGGTCTTTTAATTTCAAGAGAAAATCTTTAAGAACAAACCATCAATCTTCATGAATTCAAGCGTCAAGTTATATAAAGTTTTCATCCAAGGGTTTCCTTCCACCCTTGGAGTTTAAGAAACTCTTTTAAACTACAAGTTAATTGATTTCATGAATTCCAAGTGGGATTTGAGTGTACTCATGATTATGATGTTAGTTGTGTTCTAATCTATGGTTTATTTCAAGTGTCATGTGAAATTATTTATCATGTGTGTAGTATCATGTGAATTCATGTTAAAAGTCCTTGATTTTCGAATTAGGATTTGAAATTACGATTCCTACATGCATGTGCATAGATTATGTTCCCTTAGTGCTTGATAAATTACTCGTGTGAATTAAATGAGAAAATCATGATATGCTAGCATATGTGTAAGTTTATATCTTACAAGTGTTTGATAAAATGTCTCTATAAATGAGTTATGAGCAAGTGAACATTATTATGCTTTTCAAGTTTATATTATGCTTTACTTTTCATGGTATGGAGTCCTGGGGGTATTCAATACCCAAAAATATACTGCTTACATAGAGTTACAGTAGTTACAGAACAGTCTCAGTAGCATCACGAATAATAGTACTCAGTAATCAGTCGTCACAGTCCCAGTTCAGTATTCAGTTCAAAAATTAATAGTATTTTGTCAGTCAGCAGGACTCAAGAAAATTAGTTCAGTTAAGTTAGACAACATGATCAGTAAAAGTTCAGTCCAGTCGAGTACAGTTTAGAAATCAGTTTAGTGTCTATTCAGTTGGGAGTAGGATTTTGCACCAAGATAACCCAAGGATGGAGACTTACCTGCTAGTAGAGGGTGTGATCCTTAAAAGCAGTACTTGCATTCCAAAACTACTTAGCCAGAGTAGGTTGAGACATCAACCTACCAGTTAAGGGTTGATGAGGTATTCTACCTACTAGTTGGGGGTACCACCATTCTCGTTCAGAGCACCTACTAGATGAAGGTGAATCAGTACTTGTCTTTACTCGTGGCACGGTACTGACACCTTTCCAGCTGGGGTTACAAGTTGGACCCTAAATCAGTTCAGAGAGGGGCATGTCGGTTAGATGATTACCTCTCACAGTTTTAGTTTTAATCTCAGTATATAACTCAGTTCAGCTTTACAGAATTAGGACTATCAGATGCAGTCACCCAACTCAATTTAGAACTTAGTTCAGTTATACAGAATCAGGATTATCAGAAACAGTCCAGCTTTCAGTAATATAGTTATCAGTAAACTTAGATATCAGTCATTCAGTTATCATAACTCAGTATCCAGTGTTAATATGACCTCAGGCACAGTATATGTAGATATGTGCACAGTATTGCATAATCAGTATTTCATCAGCTTCAGTTATACATGTACTCTCACTCAGTTGTATTCATGCTATTCAGCCAGTTATTGTTCATGCATATGAACCTTTGTATATCATCCTACCTCACTTAGCATACCAGGACATTCAAAGTACTAATGCATACCTTTTCTTTTATGCAATGATGTTTTATATCATAGGTTTAGATGCACGGTCTCCTGACCGTACTTAGTAACCCAGAATATCAGCAGCAAACCTAGTGGTGAGTCCTCATAGTTCGAGGACAAGGCTATCATATCATATCATTATTTCAGTATTCAGTTTATTTCAGTAGTCGGGATTAGTTGAGGACTTGTCCCATCAACTTTACTTTTAAATGGTTTAGTTAGAGGTTTACAGATTAGATTATTTTAGACAGACGTTCAAATTTCAGCTTTTTATTATCAGTATTTGATGTTCAGATATGAATCTCATGGTAATATCAGCCTAATTTCCATATTTTATTATTATTATTTAGATATTGCAGTAAGTATCAGTCATGGGTTAGCTTGTGGTCCTTTGGGATTATGAGCACCATGTGACGTTCGGGGTGCAGACTCGGGGCGTTACAAACTTTGTATCAGATCCTAAGGTTCAACAGAGTCCTAGAAAGTCTGAAAGCCATATCTAGTAGAGTCTTGTGGATGGGTGTGTAGCGCACCACACTTATAGACAAGAGGCTATGAGGCATTTTAGGAAAAGTTTTCCTTTTTTCAGTATTTATGTAGTGCGAGTGAGCATGAGCTCAAGTTATACTCTCAGTATAATACTTTTATTCCCTCCGTGTACAGAATATGTCTCCCAAAAGTCTAACAAAAAAAGAACTGGAAACCAGCCAGCGCCTTCGCCCGTTCAGGCAGATCCCTTGAATGAGCATGTGTCTCACTTTGAACTTAGGACTGCTTTCATGCCTTAGCTTATTAAGTGGTAGCCTAGAATAATTAGAAAGATACAATCCTATCTAGTCTTATGACTCAAACTCCGCAGAGTGAGAAGAAGAGATATAAGAAAAGAGAGAGAAGGAATAAAAGGGAAAGGATGCCAAGGCCAGAGAGTGGACGAAAAAATCCTCCTTGCCAAAAATATGGTAGAAACCATCAGGGTGAGTATAGGGTTGGAAATGGGTTGTATTTTGGATATGGCAATCCAGGCCATAGAATCAGAGATTGTCCTCAGTCAGGTTTGCGGAGTCAGCATATCCGTTCCTCAGCTCAGTCCGGTCATCTGAATAAGTAGGGTTCCACTTCCAGTGCCACCAGTGGGCAGCCCCCAAATAAAATTTATGTAGTTCAGTCCCGACAGGCTCAGGAAAATTACCCTGATGTGGTCACTGGTACGTTACAAGTTTATCATTTACATGTTTATGCTTTGCTAGACTTAGGAGCTTCTTTGTCCTTAATAACTCCTTATATAGCTGTTAACTTTGGAGTCAGTCCCAAAATCCTAGCAAAGCCTTTCTCAGTCTCTACCCCAGTGGTAAATCTACAGAGCCCGACGGGTATACAGGAACTATCTGATTATGGTATCTCAGAAAGTCACTTGAGCAGACTTAGTAGAATTAGAGATGACAAATTTTAATGTCATTCTCGACATGGATTGGCTTCATTCATGCTATGCTTCAGTTGACTGTAGAAACAGAGTTGTCCATTTTCAGTTTTTAAATGAACCTGTCCTTGAATAGAGGGGTAGCACTTCAGCACTTAGGGGTCAGCTTGTTTCTTACCTTAGGGCGAGAAAAATGATATCTAAGGGATGTATCTATCATCTCATTCGAGTCTAAGACTCTAGTTCAAAAAACCCTAATCTTGAGTCAGTATCAGTAGCATGTGAATTCTTGATGTGTTTCCCGAAGATCTTCCTGGAGCACCTCCCGAGCGGGAAATTGACTTCAGAATAGACCTTCTTCCAGATACTCAGCCCATATCTATTCCACCATACAGAATAGAACCTGTAGAACTCAAAGAGTCAAAAATAGTTAAAGGATCTCCTAGATAAGGGATTCATCAGACCCAACATTTCCCCATAGGGCGCACCAGTTCTATTCGTGCGTAAGAAAGATGGTTCTCTTAGAATGTGTATAGAATACCGTCAGTTAAATAAATTCATGATAAAGAACAAGTATCCAATCCCCAAATTGATGACTTGTTTGACCAACTTCAGGGTGCCAGCCACTTTTTTAAGATAAACCTCAGATCAGGCTATCATCAGCTCAGGATCAGAGAATGTGATATTCCAAAAACAGCTTTCAGTACTCGGTATGGCCACTTTGAATTTTTAGTCATGTACTTTGGTCTTACCAATGCTCTAAAATCCTTCATGGACTTGATGAACATCGTGTTCAAGCAGTACTTGGACATGTTCGTCATAGTCTTCTTTGATGACATTCTTGTCTACTCTTGCAGTGAACATGAACATACAGACCATCTCAGAATAGTGTTACAGAACCTCAGAGCCTATTAGTTGTTCGCCAAATTTAGTATGCGTGAATTTTAGCTAAGGTCAATATCTTTTCTTGGCCATATAATTTTCGGTGATGGAATTAGAGTGGATGCTCAAAAGATTGAAGTAGTGAGAAAATGGCCCAGACCTATCTCTCCATCAGAAATTAGGAGTTCTTAGGTTTAGCTGGCTATTACCGATGGTTTGTTGAGGGATTCTCATCTATTACACCCCCCTTGTCCAGATTGACTCAAAAAAAAGTCAAATTCCAGTGGACAGATTTTTGTAAGATGAGTTTTCAGGAGTTAAAGACTCAACTGAATATAGCCCCAGTTTTGACTCTTCCAGATGGTTGAAATGGGTTTGTGGTATATTGTGTTTATTTCAGAGTTGGTTTGGGGTGTGTTTTGATGCAGAGAGATAAGGTCATAGCCTATGCATCTAGACAACTTAAGCCCCATAAAAAGAATTACCACACTTATGATCTTGAGTTAGTAGCTGTGGTATTTGCCTTAAAGATTTGGAGGCATTATTTATATGGGGTACATGTGGATGTGTTCACAGACCACAAGATCCAGCAGTATGTGGTTTCTTAGAAAGATCTGAACCTATGTCAGAGGATATGGTTAGAGTTCTTGAAAGACTATGACATGAGCATCTTATATCACCCGGCAAGGCCAATGTAGTGGATGATGCTCTCAGTAGGATGTCTATGGGTAGTGTTACTCACGTGGGGGATGGTAAGAATAAGTTAGTTAAGGAAGTTCATCAGCTTACCCGACTAGGTGTCCGCTTAGTTGATTTAGCAGAGGGAAGTGTGTGGTGCAGAATAGTTCAGAATCATCTCTGGTTTCCAAAGTGAAGGAAAAGCAGGACAGAGATCCCAGTTTAGTTAATTTGAAAGAGTCAGTCAAAGATCAGAAAGTAGAGGTTTTCTCCCAAGGGGGAGATGGTGTGTTTTGTTTCCAGGGTCGGTTATGCGTGCCAAGTATAGACGACTTGAGACAACAAATTTTTGTAAAAGCGCATGGTGCACGTTACTCTATTCATCCAGGGGCCACTAAGATGTATCGCAATTTATGGGAGGTCTATTAGTGAAGTGGGATGAAGAGAGACATTGTAAAGTTTGTGGCTAAGTGCTCTATATGTCAACAGGTTAAGATTGAGCACCAGAAACCTAGTGATTCCATGCAAGAGTTTAGTATTCCCATGTGGAAGTGGGAGGAAGTGAACATAGACTTTGTGACGGGTTTGCCCCGTACTCATCATCAACATGATTCAATTTGGGTCATTGTAGATAGGATGACCAAATCAGCTCATTTCCTATTAGTTCATACCTCTTATTCAGCCGATGATTATGCCAAGCTCTATGTTAGAGAGATGGTTAGATTGCACGGAGTTACGTTGTCCATCATCTCAGATAGAGCTATGCAGTTCATCTCTCATTTTTGGAAAGCCTTCTAAAAGGGTCTTAGTACCCAAGTTCACCTCAGTACAACCTTCCACCCTTATACAAATGGTCAAGCAGAGAGGACCATTCAGACTCTAGAAGACATGTTAAGGGCGTGTGCCATTGACTTTAAGGGTAGTTGGGATGACCACTTGCCTTTGATTGAGTTTGCATATAATAACAACTATCATTCCAGTATTCAGATGGCTCCATTTGAGGTACTTTATGGGAGGAGATGTAGATCTCCCATTGGTTGGTTTAAAGTAGGTGAGGCGGCAGTAGTAGGACCTAACTTGGTATTTGATGCCTTAGAAAAAGTTGAGTTGATCAGGAAAAGGCTTAAGACAGTTCAGAGTCGATAGAAATCATATACAGATATGCGAAGAAAGGATCTCGAGTTTGATATTGGCGACTTTGTGTATTTGAAAATCTCTCCTATGAAAAGGGTGAAGAGGTTTGGCAAGAAGGGAAAGCTCAGTCCCCGATATGTTGGTCCTTACCGAATTCTCAGCCATTTCAGAAAGGTAGCTTACGAGTTTGAGTTTTCTTCAGACTTAGCTTCATTACATCCACTGTTTCATGTCTCCTTGATAAAGAAGTGCATAGGAGACCCAGCAGTTGTAGTCCCTTTAGAGGGTATTGATGTTAAGAATAGTCTCTCTTATGAGGAGGTCCCATTCGAAATTCTTGACCATCAGGTTCGCAGACTAAGGAACAAAGAAGTTCCATTAGTCAAAGTTCTTTGGCAGAATCAGTCCGTTGAGGGTGGTACTTAGGAAGCAGAAATAGATATGCGGACCAAGTATCCTCACCTCTTCTCTGCAAACTCAAACTCAGCTCAAGGTAATAGTTTTCTTTGAATTTATTCAATTCCATGCTCAGATTACCTTTACAACTCTGTATCGGTTCAGTTGCATAGCTGATAACGCTCAATCTACAGCTCTCGTGGGAGTGTAAAGCGGTCGTTAGCAAATATAGAACCCAACCTGGGTTGGGTATCGATCCCACAGAGAATAGCTTGGCCAACAAGCAAGAGAAATTACTAGACTTTTAGTGCAAGTCTCGTAGGAAAGGGGGGATTGTAGTATGTAACCAAAACAAGAATGTAAGAACTGAAAATAGCAAAATAAAGAGAGATTGTCACGTGTGTTGTAAACAATGAGAATTGAGGCGTTGGGGTTATGTCCACCTTCTGAGGTATACGTCTCTATTGGCTATGAGTGTGTAGAGTCTTGACATGTAATTGCTTATAGAGAATTGTAGTCGATGGTAAATCCAAGCGTCTCTCGACCTAAACAAGGACTATTTCACTTTAACTCTCTCGAGCTTAAAGCGTGACTAACGGTACGAATTCTCCAAGAAGTTAGTCCAGGTACGGCACTAGCTTTTTAATAGGAAAGGGTGTCCTACTACCTTGACATTATCTCTTTTCCAGACAAATAACTTTTCTCTCGAACAAGTCAGATGTTAGACTGGCGTTGGTCTATGCGTCTTCTTTTCTAGACAAATAACCTTTCTCTCGAACAGGTTAGATGTTAGAATGGCGTGTTCTTGTGTTTGAACCGCAAAGAATGTAGATTTAAGATGAAGAGAATAATGATATAAGCAATATACTTGTCTTGAACTCACAAACTCATAGCTATAGATAGTAACTCATTCGGCTTCCATAACCCCAACTAAGAGATTTAGTTACCCATGAATGCGAAGGATATCACGTTTTGCATGGTGGATGGCGTGAATAGTAGGTGTTTGGCGTGTGGTTTTGGTGATATCGTAGCAAGTAACGATTCTCTTGTTGCGGAATTTAAGAATAGAAGAATAGATTAGAAGTGTTTGTAGTGGAAGATGAGAAAGATGGACGAAAATTATATTGTTGAGTTGATTATTGAAGAAGTGAAGAAGTTCTTCAAAATCTCTAACATGATAGGGTATTTATAATACTCCTATCCTACTCCTACTAAGCTAATGAAATAAATAACCAAATCCTAATATACTAATGAAATCCTTGACCCAAATGTACTAGGGCAAGGTTACAAAATTATAATCCAAATAGAATAATGAAACACATAACCTAATTGCACTAGGTTAATGTATTATGGCAAAAATCCAGCTTTGTGTCTGTAAGTCCCAAAGTCTTCAGAAATGCTGTTTTAGCCCGGGACAGATTTTCCATGCAGCAGATTTAGTCCTTTATGCGTCCAGCTCCTTTCCATCTCGTTTGTGAGCTTTCTTTTGCGTCAAGTAAGCCATAAATTGCTGTATTTTGCATCATTTATACCTGAAACTTTCCTAATCACATTTGTTAGCTCATTTACAGGAAAAAGGACTAAAAGTGTACGAAATAGATAATTAGTTCTCGAAACTAGGCTAAAATATGGGCAAAATATATTGATATAGGCGCGTAATTTCGCCTATCATCAATAGCATTTTTTTTTTAATATATCATGCATACCTTTATGAAATAGCTCAGTCATGTGTCATGTTTTCAAAACTCAGTCATGCTTTAGTTATGTATGTTCAGTATAAAATCTTAGTATATCAATACTTTAAGTCATAAAATCACGCTTCAGTTGTATGTGTTCAGTTTATAAATTTAGTCTATCATTACTCTCAGCTTAGTTAGTCTCATTCGAGGAAGAATGTTCCCAAGGGGGAGATATTGTAAGACCTCACAAAATTCTAAGCTTAACTTAGTCGGATAAAGCTTGAAAAGAGGTCCTTAACTTAGAAATTTCAGCTAAGTGTTTATACTTAGAAGTATTTTAGCCTTCCTAAGTTGGCGATCCCATTTCACGACCCTTATGACCTTAAAGTAGCGATTTTTAGGTTTATTCATGATCAGGAATGTCAGTAGGTCACTTCGAGTGAATTTTGGATTTTTCGAACATCATTTAGACCATGTGCAGGTGACCAAAATAGTGGATTTACGTGATCTCGATGCATCGCATCGCCCATTGTGTCGACAAATAATTTTTTCAGCTTTTAGTGTAATTTCAGTGAACCAACGCGAACTCAATGGGGCGCGTTGGTCATCGCGTTGATTCCATTGATGCAATGCGTCATTCTGCACGTCACTGGACACGTTTTCTGTCATTAAAAGGCCGCATTCAGAGGGGTATTTGGGTCATTATCCCATCCGTTTTCAGCCCCCAAGCATGAAATCAAACGACCCTAGAGGCTAAATTGCTCACTTTCTTTCAAATTCTCTTAAATTTACTAAAGAATAAACCCTAGGGTTTTTAATTTCAAGAGTAAATCTTCAAGAACAAACCATCAGTCTTCACGAATTCAAGCATCAAGGTATGTGAAGTGTTTATCCAAGGGTTTCCTTCCACCCTTGGAGTTTAAGAAACTCTTTTAAACTACAAGTTAATTGATTTCATGAATTCCATGTGGGATTTGAGTGTACTTATTATTATGATGTTAGTAGTGTTCTAATCCATAGTTTATTTCAAGTTTTATGTGAAATTATTTATCATGTATGTTGTATCATGTGAATTCATGCTAAAAGCCCTTGATTTTCTAATTGAGATTTGAAATTATGATGCCTACATGTTGTTTAGTATCATGTACATAGATTATGTTCTCTAAGTGCTTGATAAATTGCTCATGTGAATTAAATGTGAAAATCATGACATGCTAGCATATATGCAAGCTTATATCTTACAAGTGTTTGATAAAATGCCTCTATGAACGAGTTGTAGCTAGTGAACATTATTATTCTTTCCAAGTTTATGCTATGCTTTACTTTCCATGCTATCGAGTCCTGGGGGTATTCCATACCTGAAAATCTAGCTTCTTACCTAGAGTTACAGTAGTTATAAAATAGTCTTAATAGCATAACGAACAGTAGTACTCAGTAATCAGTCCCAATTCAGTATTCAGTTTAGAACTCAATAGTATTCTGTCAGTCAGCGGGACCTAGTAAACTCAGTTCAATTTAGTTAGACAACACGATTAGTAATAGTTTAGTCCAGCACAGTACAGTTTAAAAATTAGTTCAGTGTCTATTCAGTTGGGAGTAGGATTCAGCACTGATTGAACCCAAGGATGGGGACTCACCTGCTAATAGAGAGTGTGATCCTTAGAAGTAATCCTTACGTTCCAGAACTACGTAGCCAACGTAGGTTGAGATATCAACCTACCAGTTGAGGGTTGATGAGGTGTTCTACCTGCCAGTTGAGGGTACCACCATTCACGTTCAGAGCACCTTCCAGATGAGGGTGACTCAGGACTTGTCTTTACCCGCGGCACGGTACTGATACCCTTCCAGATTGGGTTACAGGTTAGACCCCAAATCAATTCAGAGAGGGGCATGTCGATTAGATGATTATCTCCCATGGTTTAAGTTTCAGTCTCAGTATAGAACTTAGTTCAGTTTTACAGAATCAGGATTGTCAGACACAGTCACCCAGCTCAGTATAGAACTCAGTTCAGTTCTACAAAATCAGGACTGTAACAAATAGTCACCCAGCTATCAGTAATATAGTTATCAGTAAACTCAGATATCAGTCATTTAGTTATCAGAACTCAATATCCAGTGTTACTATAACCTCAGGCACAATATATGTAGACATGTGCACAGTATTACATAATCAGTATTTCATCAGTTTCAGTTATACATGCACTCTCACTCAATTGTATTCATGCTATTCAGCTAGCTATTGTTCATGCATATGAACCTTTGCATATCATCTTACCTCACTTAGCATACCAGTACATTCAAAGAATTAACGTATACCTTTTATTTTGCACAATGATGTTTTATATCATAGGTTCAGACGCATGGGCTCCTGACCATACTTAGTAGCCCAGACTATCAGTAGCAGACCTAGTGGTGAGTCCTCATAGTTCGAGGACAAGGCTATCATATCATGTCATTAGTTCAGCATTTAGTTTATTTCAGGAGTCGGGGTTAGTTGGGGACTTGTTCCATCAACTCCACTTTCAGACAATTCAGTTAGAGGTTTATCAGGTTAGATTATTTCAGACAGATGTCCAAATTTTAGTTTTTCATTATCAGTATTTGATGTTCAGATGTGAACCTTATGGCAATATTAGCCCAATTTTCGCATTTTATTATTATTATTATTCAGATATCGCAGCACGTACCAGTCATGGGTTAGCTTGTGGTCCTTTGGGATTATGAGCACAGTGTGACATTCGGGGTACAGACTAGGGGCGTTAAAGATTACTAGTCTATTACAACAGATAACTCGTCTGTCGCAACAGATGACCTATTTGTTTGATTCATGTTACGGGCACTATAGAACCATAAATATAAATCCAATATATGAGTCTTACGTTGCAACGGATGACTCATCTATTGCAACAGGTAAGTGATCTATTTAAATAGATGGCTCTTATGTTGGATTCATGAACGAGTTCTATCCATTGTTGAAAAAATGGCAATAGCAGTTTACCCAGATGATAAATTCAACTAAAAATCATAATTTTACTTACCAAAGTCACCTATGAAGTAATCTCACAGTGATGTATGAAATAAAATTTGACCTAAAAAATTGGTCAAGTAGCAGCAGTAATGGTAAAAACAATAATAATGGTCGACAAGAAGAAGATGATGATAATGAAGTAGATGATGGTGAATAAAGCAGCAACAACAATGAACAACGAAAATTATGAAGAGAAAGAAAACAACAACGGATGAGAAGAGAGAGAAACACATTTTTTTTCTCTATTTCCTGTTATATATTAGTTTAACATTTGGATCAAAGTGTAAATTTAAAAACTTGTGGGTTATTTTTAAACTTTTCAACTTTCTTAATCCATAATAAAGTAATTGTCTCATCCACTCAATTATTAAAACTTGAGTCACCTACACCTTATTTTTAAACTCTTTTGTCACTTTTAACTAAATTGCCCAAGTTACGCTAATTAAAACCACGTATAACAATAATGTAGTCATCCTTATTTCCTTTCTTAAATTATCTAAATACTGAACAAATTTTTCTTCTAAAAATAAGGAAATTTAAAGTCAAATTAGTTCACATCCGTGAAAATGCTTATCTTCCAACTGCAGACATTTTAAAATTTTAGTTTGAATTATTTATTTTTTTCAATTATAAAATCAATGAGATAATAATAATTATTTTTAATCATCATCTTTATTGTTGTTGTTGTTGTTGTTGTTGTTGTTGTTGTTGTTGTTGTTGTTGTTGTTGTTATCACCACAACACTAATATTGTTAGTACACACTTTTTTTTGGTTAGCAATTTTACTACGTTCTATTATTTATAATTATTATTAAATTAAATTAAATATATTCAAATATAATTTATAGTATATAAAAGGAATAAATTTTTGAAATAGTAAGAGTTTATTTAGGACTCTTTAACCATACTTTTCTATTTTTAAGCTAATGAGTTTTTTTCTTTTTAAAAGGATAATACATTTTCAAATTCAAATATTCAATATCTTTTGATTTAAAAATTTTATTATAATAATATTAACCTTTGTCCTAAAATTGCTACATGGCTTCTCAATAGCTTGCCACGTGGATTCTTGTCTTGCTTTTGGTTTTGCTTTTATATATATATAGATGACTATTTTACTTTTTAAAAGGATAATACATTTTGAAATTCAAATATTCAATATCTTTTGATTCAAAAATTTTATTACAATAATATTAACCTTTGTCCTAAAATTACCATATGGCTTCTCAATAGCTTGCCACATCGCTTCTTGTCTTGCTTTTAGTTTTACTTTCATATATATATATATATATATATATACAGAGATGTCTTTTTTTCCTTTTATAAGGATAATACATTTTCAAATTCAATATTCAATATCTTTTGATTTAAAAATTTTATTACAATAATATTAACCTTTGTCCTAAAATTGCCACATGCTTCTCAATAGCTTGCCATATGATTTTTTGTCTTGCTTTTAGTTTTGCTTTTATATATATATATATATATATATATATATATATATATATATATATATATAGATAGATAGATAGATAGATAGATAGATAGATACTAGTATAGGTACCCACACAATGCGCGGAGCATTTTTTATGATTATTCATGAAAAAATGTTAAATTATTTATATAAAATTAACATAATTCAAAGTCAATAAAATATTAAAAATAATCGTTAATAGTGAAATTACAATAGATACTTAAAATCAAATCATAATTACAATTGTTTTACATATTTGATACAAAAGAGAACAATATCAGTATTGACTAATTTTTAAAATTAATACATTATAAAATATTAAATAATTATTATTTTTATAGTTGGAATTTAAATTTATATATTTTTAATCAATTAAAAATTTTAATAATATCTCTTACCTTCCATTTCATTTTTTTAATCTATTAATTCAATATCATCTACTAACTGCACTTTTTTTAAAAAAAAAAAAAAATGTTATCTTTCAATTTCATTTTAAACACTAAAAAACTTACTTAATTTTGTCAATTACAAAACTTCTAATTCTAAATTTTAGATTTCACAACTTCAATTCATTCAGACTTTGTTCTATTATTGTAATTTATTTCTTGTTTGATTTCATCATTAATATCTTTGAGTATTTTATTTGTATTTATTATTATATCTTCTATATTAATTTAATCAAAAGCTTTCATGGTACTCTCAAAATCACCTATCCCACCAAATCTCACATCCATCCCTCGCCTCTACCTCACCACCAACCCCCAAATTTTATTTAATTTTAAACTTTTAAAATTTTTGTCAATTTTCTCCTCACCCCACCCACCCCTGTCATGGCTTGTTTTTTATCAAGGTTAAAAAAATATGACTTATGGACTCTAAAAGAATTTAAAATTTTGTACAGAGTTTCCATCTAATTTTTAAGAAAACCTATTTCATTATTAACACGTGTAATTTATGTTTAATTCTGCGAAAACCAATTGAAACTCTAGGTAAGGGTTCAAATTATCCCAAAGAGAAGGGGTTAGGCACCCTTTAGGATCCACAAATGTTGTACCCCACTAGATTAAATTTATCAAAGAGGGAGAAATTAAGAAATTAATTTTTGTAATATATAAGTAAAATAATGTAAGAGATGTATGTGTGTGTGTGTGTGTGTGTGTGTATATATATATATATATATATATATATAAATATATATTACATATAAATATATTGTTATAAAGATATGTATAAAAAATGTATAAGATACATGTGAAAAGAAATTTTGTTGTAATGTATGAAAAGAAAAGTATCTTTGATGTTCTATGAAAAGAAAAAATATTTTGCAAATAATACTGCCTACTTGATCGAAATTACAGAGAGAAAAATAAAAATTTTACTTGAAAAGAAAAGATTGCACAATATTTATTATGTAAATGTGTGAATTAATTGATTAATTAAATTTATTTGTGTAAATATTGATGACCTAAATTTGCCTAAATGTGTGTTATGTAAGTAAATAATAATGTCCCCGTCCAACACCCCAAAAGTAAAGTTTTCACTATGTTTAATGTGTTCAATTATAAAAAAAAAATACAAATATAAAATTCTCCTTTTGAATGCCATTTTTCGACAAGTGTTCCTGAGAATCTATACAAACACGCTAATGTCAAAGAAAAATAAATTAAGAACTATGTATGCATATACGTATAGAAACAAAAAAAATTATTAAAGTATGGGCTCAGATTGGATTTTAGATACACCATAGCTACGATTTGATTTCTTGATTTATTGGTCATCCTAAGTCGACTTACCAAAATATTAATCGTAAAATTCTTTATATTATTGTGATATTGTAAAGATTTTGTCATTGCCTGAATTATTTATTTTGTTACGTATTTATATACGTAAAGTCCGTCTTTTATTTGGAAAGGCCTAAAAAATCAATAAAGAATTTCTTCACCGGTCATGTACTACATGATATGAATATGTAATTTGAGAAAATAAAATCCATCTTTTGTTATAGGGTGGCCTCGAAAATTCAACGGAGAGATATTGTCATTGTCCAAGGTAGTGTAGTATTTGTTCGTTATCAGTGTTGTAAATTACAATGTAATGAAGGGACAAAATGCTTAAAAACAGTCCCAAATCAATCAAGGCATAACGAAGCAAACCCATCAAACTTTTCGGGTGCAAATCGACCCAACAGTAACAAAATATGGCAGCAACCTATCAAAGAGCTAAATAATAGCACAATAATGAAATAACAGTGAGCAATATTATTCAAAAGAATAAAAAATGTAATAATTAACTGTAATAATCACCGATAGAAAGAATCTCACACAATGAGGGTGTCATGTTGCTTCAATGATAGATGCCGGAGTAATGCCAAATTTGTGCAAGAACTGTCCAGATCTGGTCATGGCAGAGGCACAAAAGTAGTGTCGTGGGAGATCGCCTAAAACACCCTAGGTTTTGGCCTTTGGAAATTTTCTGAGTTTTCAACCTTCTGTGGATCATACGAGTCGTATGGTGAGGGTACAAGTCAGGTGACCCACATAGTAGGATGTCTAGTGCTTGATGGTCAAGTTTTTGTTGTGGTTATGAGTTGGTGGTGATGATTCATACGTTGAAGGTATGAGTGGTATAGTCCAATTCATATGTTACCCAGTGTCCAACCTCCTTTGATTATGTCTTCGATACGGTTTGAGGGTACTAGTCATATGGTATAAACATGACTTGGACAATGGGAATCGCATGATGGATAATGTGTGATGTCCAAATTTCTAATCAAGGTACGAATGAAGGGTACCACTCGGATGATGTGGGTACGAGTGAAGGGTCCAAACTGTACCCTCTTGTAGTGATCGTTATCGGTTAAGTTGGGGGTATTCTAGACATTTCTCCTCTTAACTCATTTTGACCCTATGAATTAAAACATTTTTGGCACTTCATTTACCCTAGTATTCTTAATCAAATACACTTTAAACACTCTTAAATCTCTCTCAAGGCTCTTGGTTTAAAAATTTCTAGGGTTTCTTCAATACAATTAATTCAGGGCTTATAAGGGTGGTTTCTCTCTATCTTCTTTTGTATCTAAGGCATGTTACTCCTCCATCATTGTTAGTTCAACTAAAAGCATGTTTTACTTAATGGTTTTCATGGCATAATTGTGGGTTTGTGTTGGTCTTGAAATATATGTTGGGGGTTTTGGTTACTAGTGGTTGGATAATATTTTCCCATGTTTTATTTATGTTTTTTCATATTATAGTGTTGGGTTAAACATGTGGTTGCATGAGAATGGTTAATTGGTTTTTTATTTTGGTTTTGGAAACTATATGCCCTCAATATGTTTGTTAAAATATCTATGAGAATGGTTTTGTCATATAGTTTGAATTTTATTGAAATTTTTGCATTGCATAATATGATAATAGAACTTAAATTGGTTTGGTTGGTTTTAAATGGTTTGGAAAGGCCATGGTGGCCATGGCCCCCAAGTGATCTTTATAATGGAGTTCATGGGGTACATGGAAATCCCCCCACGTGTTGGCTAATGATATTGCTTGGAAGATATAGTCGGTATGACGATACCACTTCATAATGCCTTGGTAATTAACTCTTGAAATTGATGGTTTGGTTATGTGCTAAAAGATTTTAATTGGGCAATAATAGCGGGGTGTGATAGCTGATCGTGAAGGTGTGAGTCCGATGGACGGACACTGGAAACTCATGTTTGGTGATATGAGGGTTCGTTATGGTGTCCATATACTTGTGGAGTACACGGAAATCCCCTAAGTTACACTTGTATATATGTATCATGGAGGGTGAAGGGTACATGGGGATCCTTGGCCCCTAAAATATCTCCAGTTCGTGCGGCTAAATGCACTGGGGTCCATTCAAGAGGTAACACTGGACCCATATAGCTCGTGTGTAGTTTTAGGATAGTCAAGCTACACATCTCAAGTTAAGATTTTAAATGCATGCTAAACCCGATTCCCTTTCTCGACATGAAATATATATATGTATGAATATGATTGCACTTGGTTAGCTCTTTGGTTTTAAATATTGGCATTATTTTACCCTTATTATTTAGTACATGCTAGCGTTCACCCACTAACCCATCTTTAGGAATTGTATCCCCACGTGATGTAGGAACTAGACATATAACTTCTCTTACTCAGTGACTTGGATTCAGGGACAACTTTGTGTCGAATTGAAGCGGTGAGCTTCTATACTTCAAAAGACTCCATTTCATGTTATGGAATTCTCTACATACTTTTGTTATTTCTTAGACTTTGGTTTTTGGCTATGGTGGGGTGCATGTTCGGATCAGATATTGTTTTGATTTTGGATAAAGGCTTTATGAGACTACTTTGGGTTGGCATGGGCGGTGTCAGTATTGGTATCAGCCTTGCCATTGGTATTATTATTGGGGATGACACCGTTTGAATGTATTTGATTTATGATTGTTCCATCCTATTATGTGTTTGAAGTTCATCCAATATAGGGTGTAGCGCAGTTATGGTAGGGTATTGGGGGTGGTCTTCGATCCCGATAGGGATTGAGGCACACAACACAGCTAGACCCTGGTTTTGATTATGTTAGATTGGTATCAGAACCCTAGGTTCATTATCAATTAGAAGTCCATAAAGTCGTGTCGAGTAGAGTCTCTTTTAAGGGCGTGTAACGCCCCATACTCATAAGGGAGAGGCTATAAGGCATTTAGGAATGTTTCTCTTTCTTGTGTCTTATTCTCAAGCTGTAGAGTCTGAGTTCAAAATTCTTCTCTAATTCCTGTTTATTCATTTTTCAGATCATGCCTTGACGATCTAAAGCTTACAAAAACTCCTCCGTCCCAACTATGAACAATGTTGATGAGACACACTCTACTCATGGGATCCATAATTGGTCTAGGGATCAAGTTCTGGATTGTTCTAGAGTTCCACCGAATTCTCTAATCAATCTTAAATCACTTAGGCTGATATGACAAACGTCGAGTTTTATCAGTCTATTCATATGTTGGCACAGTTGGTAGCTACTCAGTCTGAGCATGGTGTTCCAGCTACTCCATCTTCTCAGGCCACAAGGTCTGGCCAGTTCATGAGGTTGAACCCTTCGACATTTACTGGTGTTAAGGTAGAGGAGGATCCTCAAGGTTTCTAGATAAGATGGAAAAAATCTTTCATGTTATATATGCCATGAATGTGGAGGGCATAGAGTTTGCCACCTATCGGCTAAAAGATATGGCATACCAATGGTATGAGGAATGGGATCAGAAAAGGGGTGGCGATATTGAATCATCTCTATGGAAAGATTTTTCTTATGCTTTTCTGAATTATTTCTTTCCTCAGGAGTTGAGGAAAGCAAAAGAAGAAGTGCTTGTTAATCTAAAGTAGGGTAAGATGTCAGTCAAGGAGTATGCCTTGAAGTTTCACCAATTATCGCGGTATGCTCCGGAGTTGGTTTCTGGTATAAGAGTGAGGATGAGGAAGATTGTTTCTGGTTTATCCTGAGATTTGATTTTGGAAAGTAAAGCAACCTTGTTGATCAAGGACATGGATATCTCCAGGTTGGTGGTAACATGCAGCAGGTGGAGAAAGAAAAAAAGAAGTAGGCTGAGATAATAGAAAGGTGGGACAAGAATTTTAGGTTCTCTGAGCAGGGTGGTAGCCAATAACAGAGTGGTAGGGATGGTGGTCAGTGTCCTAAGAAGAAGTGGGGTAATTTAGGGTCTTATTCGATGGCTAGTGCTCCCTACCTAAAGTCATCGGGTGATAAGTGTTTCTATGGTGGCCAATCTCAGGCTAGTGGGACTTAGTCAGCTCCATCATATCCTCCTTTTAGATTTTGTGGTCGATTGTATCGGGGTTTCTGTGTTGAGTGAAGGGACAAGTTCTTCAACTGCGGTCAACCAGGGCACATGCTTAGAAACTGTCCTGTTGGTAAGGTTGCCTATGAGACAAACAAAGTTCATGTTGCCTCTTCTTCAGCTCCAAAATGAAAGGGTGCACTATCTGGCTCCGGTACTGGTTGAAATTGTCTTTATGCTCTCACTACTCATTAGGAGTCTGAGGCATCGCCTAATGCGACTGGTATATTGAAACTCTTTTCTCGTTATGTGTATTGTGTACTTGATCCAGGGTCCACTCTATCTTATGTGACCCTATTTGTAGCTGTGCATTTTGTTTTTGGTCTGGAGAGTATTTCAGACTCTTTTCTATTTCTACCATGGTAGGTGACTCTGTCATTTCTAGAAAAATCTATAGGGGGTGTGGTATCTATTGGTGGTAAAGAAAATATGGTGGATTTGTTAGAATTAGCTATGGTAGATTTTGATGTCATACTGGGGATGGATTGGCTGCACCCGTGTTATATTTCTCCAGACTGTCTGACCCATAAGGTTATCTTTAATTTTCTTAATGAGCTGGTGATTCAGTGGGAGGGTGGTTCCGTAGCTCCTAAGGGGAATTTCATATCATATCTTAGAGCTCAGAGGTTGATCTCTAAGGGGTGTCTCTATAATCTAGTCCGGGTTAAAGATTCTAACTTGGAGTGTAATACCCCATATTTTTGCTATCTTGAATTCATTTCTAGAATGTTAAGGAATAGCTTCCAAAATAAATAATATTTATTTCATGTGGAATTTACCAGATTTAGACCTCTCATTGTGTGGAAAATCGAATAAGTTTTCCATCGATACCAAATTTGCCCAAATTCGATACTTGGTTGAGGAGTTAGGGCATTTTTAAGTTGACAGGGTCCCACCTGAGCAACCACCACATCGTGGTGAAGGACAATTTCATAATTGTCAATTTCAGTGGACCTTAACTATATTGGCGCATCGCGGAGAGGTCCGAATTCCCAATTATCAAAATCCAGTAGCCCAACGTGATACTAGCGCGTCGTGCCAGTGGCCAAAATGGCATTCCAAAGGGGCACCGCGATAGCTCTGCGTTGCAGAGTCCGCCCAGTTCCTACTCGTCCTTTTTTAGTGAGCCACCGCGATAGTGGCGTGTCATGGTGGCCTATTAAATCGAGATTTTTGCTTTCTTTTCCAGTTCTGTTTAGAAGTTTAATAGGGGTATTTTGGTCAATCCCCATGGCCCCAGTTCATGTAAAACACAATATTAAATATATTCTAAAGCACTTTATGCTTATTTCATAAATTTTCTTTCAAAGCAAAACCCTAAAGCTCCAAAGCTTCTTCTCCAAGAAATCAAAAATCCTCCATAGTTTCTCCAAGAAAGCTCTAAATTGAGGATTCTCAAGACAAAATAATCAAGAATTCATCATCAAGAACTCAAATAGGAATCAATAATTTAAGTTTCTCCATCTAATCATCTACCAAGGTATGTGGGGTTTATGAACAATGATCTTCTTCCATCCTTGTGCCCAAAACCAATCTTTTATTAAAATTCATATGATTTTGAATGATTATTCATGAGATTTGAATTAGGGTTCATACCCATTATTGCTCTTTGCAAGATTATGAGTTTTTGAGAGATTTTGAAGATGAATTACATGTTTATTTTCATATTTTCATGCCTATTGCAGTAATTTCCAGATTTTGAGATGAATTATCATTGTTTTCATTATCAAGCATGATTATTATAATGTTTTGACATGAGATTGAAGCATGGGTTATTACCCAAGATTGAATATTATTATTTCAAGAAAGATGATTCTTTAAGCATCCTATTGTTAGATTATTTACAGATTTTTAGTAAAGCTTTGATCTTTTGATCACCAGATAAGTTTTGGAATCCACTTTACAGATTTATTACAAATTACAAAAAATAAAATAGCTTCATTTACAGATTGATTTAGATAAGTGTATAACTGGTTCCTTAATAAACCCTTATGCAAGTTTTAAAGTTGATTTCCAATGAGACGAGGATAGAAAATTTAAGGGAGTAGTATTTAGCACCGAGTTGGGCATGATTCCAAGGTCTCATACCCCAGAACTATGTGCCACCATAGAATTAAGATTTGAGAGCCCATAGTGGGCTGAGATAGTGATCACTTAAGCTGAGGTTATACTCTCTGGCAAGAGTATGACACCTCTCCCCATTGTGAGGTTCCTTCCTTAGAAGGATGAGACGTTGGACTCCATGTAGCTCGCATGATTTATGTCAGTTAACAGAACCTCCTTGCTAGTAAAAAGTAAAATAAACAGTTTTGAGTACTTTCCTCTAGTAAGAAAAGCTTTTAGAAAATTACGTGTAAAGGCTCACAAAGTTTACTCAGATTATGCTTTACGGAAAGATAACAGTTACAGATATTTAGCTTTTAGATTTTAGATTTCAAAAGTGAGTTCTTTCTATACTTAGACAGTATGATTTACAAACAGAATACTAGTAAAGCTTTCAAACTAAATATTATGACTCACTAGATTTATAAATTATGATTTGCTTCTTATTATTTTAGTATTTCAGATATTCAAGTTTATGTGAGTCATTTATATTTAGCATGCATTGTTTTACAAATTATGATAATGAGATAATGTTTTATTTATGCATTCACCATTTTATACTCAGTACATCCTTATAGTACTGATCCACATATATGTCTATGTGCTATATTGTCTCATAATATAGGTATCAGTTCAGTTGTAGCATGCATACCATATTCAGACAGTGGGAATGACGATTGATAGAAAGTATAGGAATAAACTTAGGCATGTTGTCGAGTTTTATTAAGGTAATATGTCCTTGTGTGCTAGTTTAGTAGAAGGTAGAGGAGGAGTTATTAGTTAAGGAAAACTATTGTTTGCTTGAAGTACGAATGGAGTTATTGATAATATTTATGGTGATTGAAAAGTATAGGATATTAATGAAGTATTTGGTGATTGAGTACCATTAATTTAGATGTATAGAAGGGTAAATAGTAGTGATGTATAGAAGTAGTATGTGCTAATAGATTATAATGAGATAGGCCATATGATTTTGATCGATTACTATTATTATGAGGATCTAGTGGACTAGTGTTTCTTGATGTTTTATTTTATAGCTTCCAAGTGAGAATTGTATATAAGGTGGGTTGTTAAATCATGTTTATCACTAGACATTAAGTTTGAACAGTTGATAGTCATCAAGGTGGATGTAATGATTTCTTGGTTAGTGGTGCTAGTTATATGGTAGTGATCTAGTAGGCTTGAATAGTATATGCAAGAGTTTTGAGTCCATTTTAATTCGTAATTAAGTATGATATTATATGTATGATGAAGAAGTATGCCCAAGGTGATATGGGGCTGCATTATCTTCTAAGGTTATTATGTGTTGTGTGTGGTTAGTAGTACCGTTGAGTTGTTAAGAGTAAAGAGACTAGTTATATAGTATATGATATTTTTAATAGCTAAGTTAAGGAGCTGAGTTATGGATATATGATGTTAAGCCTTTTTGGTATGATCTTGATTCTCATGGTTTGAAATATAAGTTTAGAGATATGATATTAGTAGGATATGACGGAGGTAGTATGATTTAATAAAGGTTGAAGATATCCGTGTTAAGTGTTAGAATCTAAGTTTGAATCTTTGAAGATTGAGCGAATAGAAATGAGATTTGAAGCTTTAGATGGTGTGAACTCAAGATTTGGTGATACTCATAAAGATTCTAAGTTAGTAAATCTTCAAGATATTATATGATGATTAGTGGTGCTATAGAAAGATAGAGTTGTACCTCAGAAGGAAGTATTAGAAGTGAGTTTTACACTTTTAGGTGTAGTCTTTCAGAGTAAGTTTATTATTTACGTGTATTGTTGTGTTCCAGAATCTAGAGTCCAGTGAGTATAGTCCAGTTTAGAGTTTAGTAAAGGGTTCCTCATACTTTGAATGATGTCTTAATGCTAAGGGGGAGATAATAGAACAAGAAGCCAAGTCAAGCTCTTAAATTCTAGTAGTGATGCCAGTATGTTATTGAGCATCAGAAAGGAAAGATGATGCCCAATCCATTCTTTTTTCAGTGTTGGTATTTCAGTTATTCCAATATCTACTCGTGCCTTACATGTTAATTTCATGATCATAGTTCATGCTCATGCATATAATAGAGAATCATGTACTCTCTCAGTTCCTAGTATGAGGAGTTCTAGTTCATTCAGCAGTTGGAATCATATTCCATAAAATTATGAACTCCAAAATTTAGGTCATGCAGCTCATGACTCATGTACTTATGCTTTACAGTATATTCAGATCCAGTACTCAGGCGACACTCTTAGCGATCAGTGAAAATGAGATTTATATCTTGTACGCCCTCAAATTAGACCTCTATTCCCCAGGCCTCAGAGTAAATATGTTATGTTAGGAAAAATGGTTGTAGGCTTGTTTTATGTAAGCCTATAAGTGAGGGAATATTGAGGTAAAGCTTTTTGTGTATGACTTGGTTAGTTGAGAATATTTTATGTGTGTCTTCCTAAGAATTGAATAGTGCATGGAAGTTGTTATTGATAGAGAAGTGCATATGTGGTTATGAAGATAGGCTTGAACGTTATGTTGGTGTATAGAAGGATAGGTGTGTGGTGCATTAAGAAATTTCTAGTAAGAGGTTGAATTTAGTTATTAATGTGATAAGAATAATTAGCTTAGAGAAGAGTAGTTATGACAATGCTTGGGGTATTGAATCCATGTTTCAGACCAGTATTATGGTGTTATATGCAGTGCCTCGTGATTCCGAGTGAGACTTGACCATAATAAGAGAATTTAGTTCAGTTTAGACTTTAATAGATGGATTTATCAATGCCCATGTGAGAATTATAAGTTAAATCAAGTGAATATAATATTCAAAGGGGAATAGTATAATTGAGGGAGTATTTGAGAAGTGTTGATAAGCTTGAAAGTAAGAAGTTGCATTGCTTAAGGCCTAGTAATTCTATCCTAGCTTATGATTTATGGGTCTATGTTCTATGCTATAGAGTGGTAGCAATGTTGTGATTTGTTATTCAGATGTTTTTTTCATATCATGTCCAAAGCTCTTTACTCCCTAATATCATTAGAATTTCTTAGAAGAGCAGCAATCCAGTTTAACAGCCAGACAAACAAATTTCTATAGTTTTCCATCTTCCGATTTAGTCTAGTCTTACTACCTGAAATTTCATGAGTATGGTCATTTCAAGAGGTAGTTTATATTCCTCTAGGTAAATTGTAAATTCAGCTCAGTATATGCATCGGGCATCAGCTTCAGATTCAGATATCTAGTCATGATTCAGTTCATACGTATTCAGTGAATGATCTTAGTTTCCCAAGCATCCTAACTCAGACAATGTACTACCTATTGTATGATCTTAGCCTCTTTTTCTCATGATTTGTGCCTTCATAAGCCTATTTTTCTCATGATTCGTGCCTGCATAATTATCACTTCGCAGTTCTACATGAATAATTGCATCATGAACGCTTCAAGCGAATCCTAAGCTCTCAGCATGAATCAGCTTTTTATAAAAAGTAAAGGCAAGTCAGCTCAGAAATTAGTTTTATGATAGAGGTTTCTAACATTCCAGACTTAGTCATGTAAGTATTTTCCCAGATGAGAATGTTCAATATGTAATCTCAATTGAGCTCAGAACTCTCATTCCAAACAATCCGTTAAGGGTGCTACTTGGCAAGCAGAAGTAACATACGTACCAAGTACCCTCATCTCTTGTCCATGAACTCAGATTCAGTCAAAGGTAATAGTTTTTCCTTCATTTAGTTCTTTTCCAGTCTCAAATTCAGCTATGTAGCTAATTTCGTGAGAACTCATGCACTAGCAGATCAGTTCAGTAGCTCACTATGTTGAGATTCAGTCATATAGTTTATTTCAGTTGTGCATGATAGCTTATAGCCTCAGATTCCTAAGTATTCTTAGCTTAACTAGCCATATTCGAGGAAGAATGTTCCCAATGGGGAGATATTGTAATACCTCATATTTTTTCTAGCTTGAATTAATTCCTAGAAATAGCTTTCAAAATGAAGAATATTTATTTCATGTGGAATTTTTCAGATTTAGGCCTCCTATTATGTGGGAAGTTGAATAATCTTTCCATCAATACCAAATTTGCCCAAATCTGATACTTACATGAGGATTTAAAGCATTTTTAAGTTGACAGTGTCCCACCTGAGCAACCACTGCGCGGTGAAGGACAATTTCATAATTGTCAATTCCAGTGGACCTCCGCGATATTGGTGTGTCGCGTCAGTGGCCAAAATGGCATTCCAAAGGGGCACCGCGATGGCTCTGCATCGCGGAGTCCGCTCAGTTCCCACTCATACTTTTCCAGTAAGCCACCGGGATAGTGGCGTGTCACGGTGGCCTATTAAATTGGAATTTTTTCTTTCTTGTCTAGTTCCATTTAGAAGTTTAATAGGGGCATTGTGGTCAATCCCCAAGGCCCCAATTCGTGTAAAACACAACATTAAGCATATTCCAAAGCACTTTATGCTTATTTCATCAATTTTCTCTCAAAGTAAAACCCAAAAGCTCCGAAGCTTCTTCTCCAAGAAATCAAAAATCCTCCATTGTTTCTCCAAGAAAGCTCTAAATTGAGGATTCTCAAGAAAAGATAATTAAGAACTCATCATCAAGAACTCAAATAGGAATCAATAATTCAAGTTTCTCCATCTAATCATCTACCAAGGTATATAGGGTTTATGAACAAGGATCTTCTTCCATCCTTGTGCCCAAAACCAAGATTTTATTAAAATTCATACGATTTTGAATGATTATTCATGAGATTTGAATTAGGGTTCATACCCATTATTGCTCTTTGAAATAGTATGAGTTTTTGAGAAATTCTGTAGATGAATTGCATGTTTATTTTCATATTTTCATGCCTATTGCACTAATTTCCATATTTTGAGATGAATTATCATTATTTTCATTATCAAGCATGATTATTATGATGTTTTGACATTGGATTGAAGCATGGGTTATTACCCCAAGATTGAATATTATTATTTTAAGAAAGATGATGCTTTAAGCATCCTACTGTCAGATTATTTAAAGATTTTCAGTAAGGCTTTGATCTTTCGATCACCAGACAATGTTTGGAATCCACTTTAGAGATTTATTACATATTACAAAAAGAAAAATAGCTTCATTTATAGATTGACTCAGATAAGTGCATAATTGGTTTCACAATAAGCCCTTATGCGAGTTTTAAAGTGAATTTTCATTGAGATGAGCGTAGCAAATTAAAGGGAGTAGTATTTATCATCGAGTTGGGTATGATTCCAAGGTCTCATACCCCATAACTATGTGCCACTGTAGAATTGAGATTTGAGAGCCCATAGTAGGCTAGATAGTGATCACTTAAGCTGACGTTATACTCCCTGGTAAGAGTATGACACCTCTTCTCAACGTGAGGTTTCTTTCTTAGAAGGATGAGACGTTGCACTCCATGTAGCTCACATAGTTTATGTTGTTTAAGAGAACCTCCCTGTTAGTAAAAAGTAAATAAGCAGTTTTGAGTATTTTCCTACTAGTAAGAAAATCTTTTAGAAAACTAAGTGTAAAGTCTCATAAAGTTTACTCAGATTATTCTTTACAGAAAGATAATAGTTGCAGACATTCAGCTTTTAGATTTCAGAAGTGAGCTCTTTCTACACTTAGACAGTATGATTTACGGACAGAAAACTAGTATAGTTTTTAGAACTAAATGTTATGGCTCACTAAATTTATAAAGTATGATTTGCTTCTTATTATTTTAGTAGTTTAGATATTCTAGCTTATGTGAGCCATTTACATTTAGCATGTATTGTTTTACAAATTATGATGATGGGATGATATTTTACTTATGCATTCACCCCCATATAATCATTACATCCTCATAGTACTGATCCACATATATGTGTATGAGCTACATTATCTCATAATGTATGTATCAATTCAGTTGTAGCACGCATACCATATTCAGATAGTTTGCAGCTTCTAGTCAGTAGGTGATGAGTCTTCTTAATTCAAGGGCTCGAGTCAGTCATATAGTTTGAGCAGTATTGTATTTTTCTTTATTCAGTCGTATTGATTTGGGATAGTTGGGGGTCATGTCCTGGCTACCTATAGTCAATAGTCAGTAGAGTTAATGTATTTGATTCTAGTATTGCTTTGTAAAAGCAGAGTTATAATTATTTTAATTTAGTCATGTGTTGATCAGATTTAGGAAAAAGTCATCTTTTGCTTATTTCATTTACATTTTTGTATTTTATTCAGTTGCTTATGAGTTATGCTAGTAGAAGGGTTAGCTTGGGGTCACCTGTGGCCCTAAGCATCGTGTGATGTCTTGGGATCCATTTTTAAGGCATTACATGGAGGGTCCTTTTTATGTATTCTGTCCCTATAGTCTTACCTGATGACCTTCCAAGTGTTCATTCGGATAGAGAGATTGAGTTTGGGATTGATCTTGTTTCAGACACTCATCCTATTTCTATTCCCCCTTATAGAATGGCTCCAGCTGAATTGAATGAGCTTAAGGAGCAGTTAAAGAATCTCTTAGATAAGGGCTTTATCCATTCTAGTGTGTCTTTGTGGGATGGATCGGTGTTATTCGTGCATAAAACGGATGGTTCCCTTTGAATATGTATTGATTACCGACAATTGAATAAGGTGACAGTAAATAATAAGTATCTTTTTCGAAGGATAGATGATTTGTTTGATCATTTGTAGGGTGCTAAGTATTTATCCAAGGTTGATCTTTGATCCAGATATCATCATTTAAAGATTAGGAAGGAGGATATACCAAAGACTTTCTTCCATACTCGGTATGGGCATTATGAGTTTTCGGTTATGTCTTTTGGGTTGACCAATACCTCGACGACACTTATGGATTTGATGAATAGGGTCTTCTATCAGTTTCTGAACTTGTTCATCATTGTGTTATAGACAATATTCTGGTGAACTCTAAGAGTGAGGTGGATCATATCGATCACCTCCATTTGGTTTTGCAGACCTTGAGAGAGTAGTAGTTGTTTGCCAAGTTTCAAAATATAAATTTTTGTTAAACGTTGTCACTTTTTTGAGTCATATTATTTTTAGTGAGGGATCATGGTAGATCCACAGAAGGTTGCGTTGGTTAAGAATTAGCCTAGACCCATGACTCCAACCGACATTTGAAGCTTCTTGGGTTTAGCTGGTTACTACAGGAGGTTCGTAGAGATTTTTTCTTCTATAGTTGCCCCATTGACTAAGTTAACTCAGAAGAAGGTAAAGTTCTTACGGTTTGATGCTTATGAGGGTAGTTTTTGAAGCTGGAGAATAAGCTAACTTCGGCTCCAATTTAGACTTTGCCTAAAGGCATGGATGGGTTTGTAGTCTATTGTGATACTTCTCGTGTTGGGCTTGGTTGTGTTCTGATGTAGCATGGAAATGTGATAGCTTATTCCTCTAGGTAGTTGAAGTTGTATGAGAGAAATTATCTAACTCATGATTTAGAACTGTTAGTTGTGGTGTTTGTGTTGAAAATCGGGCATCACTATTTATATGGAGTGCATATGGATATCTTTTTTTATCATAAGATCCTGTAGTATGTGTTTACTCAGAAAGAGCTTAACCTCAGGCAAAGGAGATGACTTAAGCGGCTCTAAGATTATGACATGAGTCTTCACTATCATCTAGGTAAAGTTAATGTGGTTGCTAATGCTCTTAGCAGGTTAAATAGGAGTTGGTAAAGGACATTCACAGTTTGGCTAACCTTGGAGTTTGTCTCTTAAACTCTGAGAATGGTGGAGTGTTTGTTCAGAAAGTAGTGCAATTATTCTTTAGTTCTAAAACTAGGGAGAAACAAGTGTTGGATCCTGTGTTGATGAGGATCAAGGGTGATGCTGGTGTGCAAAAGGTGATGGCCTTTGAGATTAGTGGTGATGGTAATTTACGGTACTAAAAGAGATTATACATTTTCGACGTCGATGGTTCTTGAGAAAGTATCTTGGCTGAGGCGCATGAGTTGCACTATGTGTTTATCCTGGTTCAACAAAAATGCATCATAACCTCAAGAAAATGTATTGGTGGAACAATATGGAGAAGGATGTAGCCAACTTTATGGCTAAATTCATGGTGTGTCAGCAAGTAAAGGTTGAGCACATGAGTCACGAAGGTTTGTATCAAGAAATTGAGTTTCTCAAATAGAAGTGGGAAGTGATCAATATGAATTTCATTATCGATCTTTCTCGATCTTGAAATTAATTTGATTTGATTTGGGTCATCTTGGATATAATGACAAAGTTGACTCACTTTTTGCCAGCGAATACTAACTTCTCAACGGAGGATTATGCAAGGTTGTATCTCCATGAGATTGTAAAGTTTTATGAGTTACCTATTTCTATCATTTCGGATCACAGTATGCAATTTTAATCTCATTTTTCGCAATTATTTTATATAAGGTTGGGGACTAAGGTTAGTCTAAGTACTATTTTCCACCAAAAGTTGGAGAGGCAAGTGGGGAGAACTATTTAGATATTGGAGGATATGCTTCGTGTTGGCATGATTGACTATGGTGGTAGTTAGATAGAGCATTTACCTCTTATAGAGTTTGCTTACAATAATAGCTACCACTCTAGCCTTGTGATGGCTCCGTTTGAAGTGTTGTATAGTAGGAGGTGTAGATCTCCTATTAGGCAGTTCAAGGTTGGTGATCCAGAGTTATTTGGCCCGAATTTGGGTCACCAAGCCACGGATAAGGTAAAGGTGATTCGGGATAGGCTTAAGGCTGCCCAAAGTGACCAAAATTCCTATGCGGGTATGAGGCAAAAAAACTTAGAGTTTGAGGTTAGGGATAAGGTGTTCTTGAAGGTATCTCCTATGAAGGGAATAATACAGTTTGGTAAGAGGAGGAATCTCAATCCTCGATATGTTGGTCTGTACTTGATTTTAGAAGGGTTGGTAATATTGCGTATGAGTTGGAGTTTCCCTCTAGTTTGAGCTTCATTCATTAGGTATTCCATAATTCTATGTTGAGGAAGTGTATGGATGATCCATCTCAAATCGCGCCTGTCAAGGATATTGGTCTTTTGGATTCTTTGCCCTATGAGGAGGTCCCGATTGAGATCTTGGATCGGCAAGTTCGTCGGTTATGGACCAAGGATGTATCTTCGGTCAAGGTTCTATGGAGGAACTACAAGGTTGAAAAGGCTACTTGGGAAGGGGAAGAGGACATAAAGTACGCGTGTGTTCGGAAATTCGTGCGAAAAGTGTGTGTTCTTCATCATACTTTTGTTTTTAAACTTTGTTAAAGGAAAGATTAACTTCCTTGTATCTTTGTTTTCTAACTTAGTTAAAGGTCAGAGTCGAGATATTGGGGTATAAATCATGCTTGTATTGTCTTGTTCCATCATTCGAGGATGAATAATCAAGTGGGGGAAAATTGAAACACCTTGGGTTTTGGTCCTTGAAAATTTTTTAAGTTTTCAGCCTTTTATAGATCATACGACTCACCATACGAGTCGTATAGTGAGGGTATGGGTCAGGTGACCCATCTCGTAGGATGTCCAGTACTTGGTGGTCAAATTTTTGTTGTGGTTATGAGTTGGTGGTGATGAATCATACGTTGAAGGTACGAGTGGTATAGTCCAATTCATATGTTACACAGTGTCCAACCCCCTTTGATTCTATCCTAGATAAGATGTGAGGGTACTAGTCATATGGTATGGATATGACTTGGGCAATGAAAGTCGTATGATGGAAAATGTGTGATTTCCAACCTTCTAATCAAGGTACGAGTAGAGGGTACCACTCGTATGATGTGGGTACGAGTGAAGGATCCAAACTGTACCCTCCTAGGGTGATTTTTACAGTTTAAGTTGGGGGTATTTTGGACATTCTCCTATTAACTTCTTTTGACCCCACGAATTAAAATACTTTTGGACTTCATTTACCTTAGTATTCTCAATCAAATACACTTTAGACACTCTCAAATCTCTCACAAGGCTCTTAGTTCAAGAAAATCTAGGGTTTCTTCAATGCAATCAATTTGGGGCTTACAATGGTGGTTTCTCTCTGTCTTCTTTGGTATCTAAGGCATGTTACTCCTTCCTAATTGTTATTTCAACTAAAAACATGTTTTACTTAATGGTTTTCATGTCATAATTGTGGGTTTGTGTTGGTCTTGAAATATATGTTGGGGGTTTTGGTTACGAATGGTTGGATAATGTTTTCCTATGTTCTATTTATGGTTTTTCATGTTATAATATTGGTTTAAACATGTGGTTGCATGGAAATGGTTAATTGAATTTTGATTTTGGTTTTGAAAACTATATACCCTCAACTTGTTTGATAAAATGCCTATGGGGATGGTTTTGTCACATAGTTTGACTTTTATTGAAATTTTTGCATTGCATAATATGGTAATGGAACTTAAATTGGTTTGGTTGGTTTTAAATGGTTTGAAAAGGCCTTGGTGGCCATGGATTTGGTTTTAAAAACCTTGTGGGGTACACTGGAATCCCCTAAGTGATCTTTATAATAAAGTCCATGGGGTACATGGGAATCCCTTAAGTGTTGGCTAATGACATTGCTTGCAAGCTATAGTCGGTATGATGATACCACTTCATAATGCCTTCATAATTAACTCTTGTAATTGGTGGTTAGACTATGTTCTAAAAGGTTTTAATTAGGCAATAATGGTGGGGTGTGATAGTTGACCGTGAAGGTATGTGTCCGATGGACGGACACTTGAAACTCATGTTTGCCGACATGAGGGTTGGTCATGATGACCATATATTTGTAGGGTACACGAAAATCCCCTAAGTTATACTTGTATATATGTATCATGGAGGGCGAAGGGTACACGGGAATTTTTTGCCCCTACAATATCTCTGCTTCATTTGGCTACACGCACTGGGGCCCGTTTAGGGGGTAACACTGGACCTATATAGCCCGTGAGTCACAACCTAGGTTAAGATTTTAAATGCATGCTAAACCCGGTTCCCTTTCTCGACATGGAATATATATATGTATGATTGTGATTGCACTTAGCTACTTACTTGGTTCTAAATATTGGCATTATTTTATCCTTATTCCTGAGCATATGCTATAATTCATCCACTAACCCATCTTCGGTCCATGTATCCCCACGCGATGTAGGAACCGATCATACTACTCCTCCTGCTTCGTGACTTGGAATCGGAGATAGCTTTGTGTCGGATTGAAGTGATGAACTTCCATACTCCTGAAGACTCCATTTCATGTTATGGACTTCTCTACATACTTTTGTAATTTCTTAGACTTTATATTTTAGCTATGGTCAGGGGCATGTCCCGATAGGATATTATTTTAATTTTGGATGGAGGCTTTGTGAAACTGCTTTGGGTTGGCATGAGAGGTGTCGGTATTGGTATCAACCTTGACATTGGTATTGGTATTAAGGCTGGCACCGCTTTGATTTATGATTGTTCCATCTTGTTATATGTTTGAAGTTCATCCAACATAGGGTGCAGGGCGGTTATGGTGGGGTATTGGGGGTAGTGTCCGATCCCGATTGGGCTTAAGTCACCCGACACGACTTGGCCCTGGTTAGGGTCGTGTAATTGCCCATCAGCGATCAATTTTGGTGTGGCACAATAGAAAAGGGGGAGAATGGGCAGCGCGTTTGAGGGATTGCCCATCGATGACCAATTTCGGCGAGGCAGCGGGAAGAGGGAAAAGAAAAAAGGGAGAGAAGTTGTGGCCGGAGATCATCCGCCGGAGCTACGAAAATGACAGCATTGAACAAAAAAAAAGAGAGAAAGGGAGAGAAAATGAGATCTAGAGAGAGAAAATAAAGAGGTGTGTGTGTTTTGTGCTTGTCTGCTTTTGTTTGTATTTTGTGCCTGTGTGTGTATTTTGAGAGAAGGAAATTTGGTAGGTGGAGTGTGGGTGTGTGTTTTGTGTATGAGAGAAAAAATATGGGTGTGTATTTGTATTTGGGAGGAGAAAATATAGGTGTATTCATTTTTGTTTGGTTTTTAGAGAGAAAGTAGGAAAAAAGGAAAAATATATGTATGTATATTTTGAGAGAGGGGAGAAAGAGGAACAAAAGAAAAGAAATGAATTTTTTTGTCTTCCCTCCTCACTATTTATAATGAAAAGTGGCACCCCTTATTATCCAATAGATAAAGGGGTGTCCCATCTTTTTATATTAGGGCATTCTTTGGTCCTTAAGTTATTGACGAAAGGATAGTGTCATTGAGTAGTTATTGTCAGATGCGACAAGACATCATTTTGTGATCGTTGTCGGATGTGACAAGACATTATTGCGTGGTTATTGTCGTATGTGACAAGACATCAAATTATTATACTGTGTATCAAAATAACTGATTCGACTCGGCGTTTGCGGGCTCTAATAAATGTACAAAATATAGGTATTGATATGTAATTACAAAAAAATGTAAAGAAATTTGAAAGTATTTAAAGTGTAATTAATTTGAAAGAAATGTAATGTAATGTCGTGTGCAAATGATTGTGAAAATATTTAAAACGATAATAAATTGATAAAAAAATCCTAATGTACGGAAAATTATCAATAAATTATGAAAAGTAAAAATATGACAACAAATTGATAAAAATTCTAAAGTAATGATGATTATCAATAATTTGTTAACAATTATAAAAATATACGTGAAAATTGTATTTTGTGCTCTTTAATGATCAAAAAGCCTAAAGACGTTAATTTTAAGCATGGAGAGCAAAAATTGGGTGTCAACAACCCCTACCCCAACCACCCTCCCCCAACAAAAAAAATAAATTTTATTTTATTTTTATAATGACTTTTTTCTTTACACTACCCACCCCTGATTCCCTACCCAATACCTTCCCCACCCCTACTTTTTAGAATTTTTTATTGTTATTTTTTAGAATCTCTTTTTAAAAAAAATCTTACCCCCACCCCCTACCGTAACCCAAAAAAAAATTAATATATACATTTTTTTAGATTTTTTTTCTATCCCTACCCAAACGTCACCTACATCTATCACTTCACCTATCTCCTCCCCCCCCACCCACCCACCCACACAAACCCTACTCATCCCACCCCGGTTCGGCCACTTTAATTCTCTACCCCCATACTCCCCCATCACAATACTATCACTATATCTTTACTCATTTATGTTGTTTCTTAATAATAATTCAAAAGTGTTAAACCATATTACGTTAAAAGAAAAGGTCCAAATATTCATTTAATATTTATGAGGTATTTGTATACATCATATATAGAAACTTCAAATTTTTTAGTTACACCTATAACAAAAGATAAATATAATGGTAATTGTAAACAACAATAACATAATAGCAACAACAAAAATATTGAACTTTTAACATAAATTTTCATGATATGTTTCAATACATGGCATGTTCCTCACTTTTTCATATTCACTAAATTTTACCAAATTTCACATAATAAATCTTATTAGGTAATTTCAATTGCAATATTTCATTGAACATCTTGCCTTCATGAATATATTCGAGCTAATGTCGTACCTCCATTTAAGATCTCCAAATTTTGCAATTTGACCAATTGAACATGTTGCTTTCTTGGACAACATAACAAAATTTATATAATAATAACGGAAAAGGACCAAAAATACCCCTGAACTATGTGAAATGGATCAAAAATACACCTCGTTAGTTTTTTGGCTCAAAAATACCCCTCCGTTAAATATTTGGCTCAAAAATACCCCTCCCCTAACGAAATTCGGAAAAGGATCAAAAATACCCCTGAACTATCTGAAATAGATCAAAAATAGCCCTCGTTAGTTTTTTGGCTCAAAAATACCCCTCTATTAAATATTTGGCTCAAAGATACCCCTCCACTTAACGAAATTCAACCAAGCATGCCACCTAGATAAAAAAAATAGATGACTATGCCACATTACCATCCACATGTAAAATGTTAGTATTTTTTAAATTATATGACATTCCTTTCTTCTTGATGAAGGAGTTAAATAAAAAGATTATATTCAGTGATGTTGATTTATTTTTTTAGGACTCAATAAATGTTGATAGTTTTTCTAATTTTATGTTTAATCAGCAAATATTCTTAGAAAATTTTACTTTCAGAAAAGTAAATGACATTTAATATATTTTAATCATTAGAATAACATGGATATAATTTTCTTTAATAATCAAAGTGAAAAGTTTATCATATAATGAAAAAAATTGAATAATTCGTATTCCTTTAACAAAATTTATTTAGTACCTTCCCAATTTCGAGAAATCCCAAAAGCGTTAAACTAAATCCAGTAAAAATACTGATTTATTTTATTTTATTTAAATATTTTTAGAAATTTTTAATTTTGCTGGTCATATTTTTTTCCAGATCAATAAAACTGCTTTACAAAAAAAAAAAAAATAAAGAAGAAAAGAATGTCATATAATTAAAAAATACTGACATTTTACATGTGGATGATAATGTGGCATAGCCACGTGAATTTTTTTATCTAGGTGGCATGCTTGGTGAAATTTCATTAAGGGGAGGGGTATTTTTGAGCTAAAAAACTAACGAGGAGTATTTTTTATCCATTTCAAATAGTTTAGAGGTATTTTTGATCCTTTTCCAAATTTTGTTAAAGGGAGAAGTATGTTTTAGCCAAATATTTAACGGGGGGGGGGGGGGGGGGGATTTTTTAGCCAAAAATCTAACGAGGGATATATTTGTGCTATTTCAGATAGTTTAGGGATATTTTTGAGCCTTTTTCGTAATAATAATTAACAATTTTTTATGCAATTGCTTAATAAAGTCAACATATTTGCACAATTTTCTTACTTTTCTGTGTATAATATAATGCAGCTTTAATTACTGAAAATAATAATCTGAAGCATATAAAAAGGTTATTCACCTGTTGCTATCACATATTAACATTATTTTTTCAATGTGTTTTATGTCAAGCCATTTGTATTATCTGCGAGAAAATTAATCAACACAATAACAATTAAGAAGAAAAATATTTGATTTCATTAAACTAATCAATAAGATATCTTTGGACCTCAAAATTACAAATAAACGAAATCGTGGGCATTAAAAAAAATAAATTGAACCACAAAATAAAAAACAAAAAAAATAAGGAGAAGAAGCTATTTGTTAATAATATAGAGAGAGAGAGAGAGGAGACAAAATGAAATATGTCCCATTTATATTGCTAGTTGGCATATTGAAACTGTAATTTCAAAATTTCAAAACAAGAGATTGTACGAGATTACAATATCTGGTTATCTTGTAGGATAAGCTTAAGAGGGCTGTAATAGAGTTCCAAATAAATTATACCACATATTTCTTTTTCTTATTTAGAGAGTTATTATTTCTAGTTCTAATAAATTAATAAATTTGTCTCTTTATATTTCAAAGCTTATCTTTTTAACAATTTTTTTATATCTTTTTAATTTAAATTAAAAAGTTAAAAAAGTTACTTAATAGCTAAATAAAATTTGTGTAGTATTTTCAAATTCAGTTTTGGATATGATCTTTATCTTTTCTTCAATTCAAATATTTATATGTTTCATTATAAATTCAAATTTTAAACTTAACCTTTTACCTCTTGTTGCTGTTGTCTATTATTATTATTAAACTAGTGAGAGTTCAAATATATTTTATAGTATGTGAAAGGAAGAAATTTATGAAATAGTAAGAGTTTATTTAGGATTTTTCAACCATAAGTCTCTATCTTTAAACTAGTGAATTTTTTTTCTTTTTAGAATAATACATTTTCAAATTCAAATATTTAATATTTAATATTCTTTAATTCAAAATTTTTATTACAATGGCATTAAATCTTTGCCTAAAATTTTCCGTGTGTCCTATCAATAGCTTGCCACTTGGGTAATTATAGTGTTTCGAACTCTGCTTTATAATATACTGGTTTAACCACACGTGCCTAGCACGTGTAACGTTAGATTATTTAAAATTAAGTGATTTTGTCTATTGTGGAGATTTTTAATAAAGTATAAAAGTTCAAATCACTTTTCAAAAATTTTTGACACTTTAATATAATAATGTAAACATAAACATATACATACATATATGTTTTACCAATTTCAAGTGGTTGATGAATCATCACTTTTGCGTTTGCATACCTTTTTCCCTTATTGCCACAGGCTAAGAGAGATGCATCAATTTGAACCATATTTGTGTTACGATTGTTTTTATTTTTCTTTTTATATATTTAAATTTTTCCTTATTTTTAATGTCAAATCCTTACAAAATTATTGATTACATTTTTATTACGTACTTAAAACTTTTAAAAATCTGGTACTTCTTAAATTTTTCTTATTCTAATAGTTTTATCTCTATTTTTAGATTTTTCAAATCTTCTTAAAATCAAATTTAGTTGATTTAAAATTTTTAAACTAATGAAAAAAGTATCAGTTGTCAGTAATTTTGATGACTTCTAATAAGAAGGGGTTTTACCATAAATATATTTAATTAATTTTTAACTCTTAAATTAGGAAAAAATATTAAAATTCTGATGAATTTTAATAAGGAAAGGTTTTTACCATAAATATATTTAATTAATTTTCAACTCTTAAATATAAATATTAGAACAGAACAGTGAAAAGACGATTTTGTCTAAAGAAAAGACTTTTAATGAAGGGAAAAAAGTCAAACAACATTTTTAATGTCCTTCACACTTTTAATATATTATAGATATAGATTAAAGATATTGAAATAGATATTATTATTATTATTATTATGGAAAAAGGCATCGTTTCCACCCCAAACTATACAAGAAAAGCCGAAGTCACACTAAACTATATTAGTGACCTATTACACACCTAAACTATACAAAAGTTGAACTATTTGACCCTTGAAATGTCATAACTAGATTTTATCTTGAATGTGTATACACGCGCTGACACGTGTCAAACATATATTTTTTTCACCTTTTTTTCTTCTTTTTCCCTAAATTAATCACCAGCACCCCCCCTCCATCTCCACCACCTCTATCCATAGATATATATATATATATATATATATATATATATATATATATATATATAACTTCAAAATATCATCTCCTTCAGTCCTTCTTCTTTTAGTTAAAATCTGGGCAAAGCCCATTTACTGATAAACAAACGAATTCGATCGGATCAAAGCAATCCAAATCTGACAAACAAAATCACTTTAATACTTTCACTGTTTCACAATCTTTCGTCATTTTTTGGGAAATTCTAGAAACTCACAACCCAATTCAATAAAATTCGAGCAAATAATAACTCAAACCGTAAAATGCAAACACAGAACTCAATTCTTGAAAATTCAAGAAACCCACAACTCAGTTCAATAAAATTCAACTAATTTACAATTCAATTCGTAAATGCAAGAAACCCATAACTAAACTTCATAAAATTCGATAAATTTAAAATTCAATTTACAAAATTCGAGAAACCCACAACACAATTCAGTAAAATGCAAGAAACATAGAATCTAACTCGTGAAATTCAAGATACCCACATTTCAATTTTGTAAAATTTGAACAACCCACAATCCAACTCGTGAAATTCAAGATACCCATAATCCAATTTTGTAAAATCCAAAAAAACCACAATCTAATTTGAATTAAAGTTGAGTAAATTTCATCTAAATAATACCCAGATTCACAGAGAAATATTAATTATAAATTGGACAAAACACATCAATATCAAATTATATTCGTACTATTTTTTTCTGATAAAACCAAAAGGACATAGCAATAATAACAATTTTCTTGCTACTTGTAATAATAAAGGAAAAAAATAAAAGGGTAAGTGTATTTGTGAATTCATTGATGAATTGATGGAGGTTGAGAGGACGTAAGGAATAAGAAATGGAATTAAGGAAGAAATGAGAAAACATGAAAGAAGACAGATATGAAGAGAAAAAAAGGAAAAGGAAAAACAAATTAAAAGGCAAAGAAAGAAAATAAAAATTATATAAATATAAATCAAAAACTAATTAAATATAATTGATTGATAAAATGCAATTGAATAATGACACGTGTACGTTTTGATAAGCTTTTAATTTTCTTTTCTTCTTTTCACGGGCGTGTAGAAATGTGATATCACGTTCTTTGTCAAATCAGTTTGGAGGGGTAAATAGTTTCACTTTTTTATAATTTAGGTGTGTAATAGTTCACTAGTATAGTTTAGGTGTGGCTTCAACTTTTCTTGTATAGTTTGGGGTGGAAACGATGTCTTTTCCCTTATTATTATTATTATTATTATTATTATTATTATTATTATTATTATTATTATCATCATCATCATCATCATCACCACCACACTATTGCTATTACTACACACGTTTTTTTAGTAAACACTATTATATGTATTACTATTTATTATTTTTATTATTAAACTAAACGTATTCTATTATGATATTAATGTATATCAGTTGTAGTGAATGTCTATCAAGATCTACTTGATATCTATTAGGATTTGAAGTATCTGTCTTTTACTCAGAAACTAGGAGTAAATTTCTCCTATAAATAAAAGGGCTTCCTTCATTGTAAATCATCTCTCAAGAGAAATAAGAATTACTATCTATTCTCTCTCGACTCTTCTTCTTTATTCATAGCTATTTTATACCATGTTATCAGCACGAGACTCTGTCAAACAAGGTGAGATTATAAATCTAAAGGTAATTTCAAGGTTAGTAATTCCTTATATTATCTGTCTTTTGCTACTACTAATATAATTATTATCGGATTTGAGGAAAAATAATTGGTTTGGAACCATTTATGTTTTAAATTTACTCCTCAAGAATAATATTATCAAAAGGGATGATAATATGTTGGGTTCAAGTCCTATCAATTTATGCCTAAGACGTCTTTATATAGATAAGACGTTGAGTTTGAATCTTAATGCACCATGTTGATGATATTAAGATGGCTAAGGCAAAATAATTGGTATTTGGTGAAACATGTCCCATAAAAAATGCTTCATTCCTTGAATTGAATGGGGTAGCAATAAAACATATGCATGCCTCAAATTGCTTTTGTAGTAGCTATCATAATTTGATACGCTTAAGACATAATTATATTCCATTCCTGGGAATGAGAATTTTGATTATTATAAATACAGATCTATACCCTTGGATGAATATGATTGTATATACACTCAAACGTATTCTTAATTATGAAGATATCATAATCCACCTTCAAAAGAGGTGGAATAACTGAAAGATTGAATATCTCCAAGTTACTATGATAAGAAACACGAATGTGTAAAGTTACCCAAGAATGATCAAATCACATGCCATAATAAACTAATAGTTTATTGTTTATTGATACAAAATTCATGCAATAGTAAACCTGATTTTTACTAAAGAATTTTTGCTCATGTTATGGTAACTTAGAGTTACTAATACAAATGAGTTAATCCATTGACATAAATGATTTGCCATCATGAAGATGTGCATATTGAGTATTAGACATATGTTGAAGAAATAAAAGATTCTTCAAGAATTATTTATGTTGCTTATTCTTATGATAAGTTGGTTGGACCAACTAATGATGGGATTAGATCCCTTAAAATCTGAAAAGTATAAAAGGTGAATATGGGCTCGTTCACCCGTCATGTGATCTATTAAGATGCATCGATATAAGATAATCACATCTATATTTATTGTCAACCTACAGTTTGATATTTATAAAGTTGCTTGCTCAAGAAAATTAAGTTAAGAGCATGATTTTTAGATTGTGGAATCAAGTCAATTCATCTTAATGATGATGGTTTGGTATTTAATGCCTTCGATAAATAGCTAAGTCATGGCTAATGAGAATAAATTCTTTATGCGTTGGTTTGACATATTATATACAAAAGTAATTGTATGAATCAAACCAATAAAATATGATTAACTCCCTTCAAAGTTGGTTCTGAATCAAGAACCATACATTATCCATCTAATAGTTTTGATGTGTGGTATACGATTAATAACTATACCATGATGCGCAAAGATGGATTCCTCAAAGAAGAAAGAGGATGTATGTTAGTTTTCTTAACATAGGGAGGAGATTATAAGCAGCTATGAAATATGTCAGAAATTATCATCAGATCCTCAAATTATCATCAGATCCTCATTCAAAAATATCGAAAGCATCTCATATTTAAGCTACAAATGCTCCTATTTTATGTCCCTGAAGGAAAAAATCTATGCATGCGTGAAGTGTGGTAGATTAATAGGTTTCAAATAAAATAAATTCTTGAAAAGAATAAGGAGCAAATGATCATAATAAGAAGGCAATGTGCTCTTGAAGAGCCTACGACATAACACTTCATAAGACCTTATGAGAGGTTCAGGTATCTGACAATAATGAAATAATGAGATCTCAAAATGTTATGTCATATGCGAACCATATAAAATGAGAAACCGTCAATGATATCTTTGATACAATATTGGCGCAATATTGTGAAAATTATGAGGATTCGAATCCTACGTTTATTTAAGCATGCTGACGTATAAGCATTTATCAAGCGACATAAAAGGATGCATCTTGGTAAGCGTAAAACTTATTTGATTTGCAGTCTATACACTTGAAGATGTCGTACGTGGTATGTTGAATATTGTCACTTGACAAAATTTATATGAGAACTTTTAAGAATTCAAAATGTTTGAAGCATATAGAAGTTTCTGGGAAACTTATTTATAATCCTTATATTGAATAAGATTATAGCTTGAAAATTATTGAAACTCTTGGAGAGTTTTCAAAAGAAATAGAATATTTTCTTAAATGAGAAACATGCATAATTGAATAAGGATTCATTCCGAGCTCAAGAAAAGAATAAGGAACTCCTTGGTTATAAAGTATCATATCTTAGTGCAATTGGTACACTAATGTATCTTGCAAATACTACAAGGCATCACATAGCCTTTTTCGATCAACTTGTTAGCTAGGTATATGTAGTTCTGCTCTTATTAGGAGACATCGAAATGTGATCAAACATATAAGCTTATTTTATTCTAAAGATTATAGTTCCGATCTTGTTGGTTATGCTGATGCTGGGTACTTATCTGACCCGCATAAAGCTCGGTCTCAAATAGGCTAAGGGTTCATATGTGGGGGTACTGCCATATCTTAGAGATCAACAAAACAGTCTATCGTAGCTACTTCATTGAATCATGCTGAGATTATAGCTATTCATGAAGCAAGCCGAGAGTGCGTGTGATTGAGGTCCATAATAAATCTCATTCGAGAAAATATGGCTTGAAATGTGACAAAGTACCCATAATTTTATATGAAGATAATGCAACATGCATAGCACAACTTAAAGGAGGATTCATAAAAGAAGATAGAACGAAGCACATTTCGGCAAAGCTATTCTATACACATGAGCTCCAAAAGAATGGTGATATTAATGTACAATAGATTAATTCAAGTGACAATGTGGCTGATTTATTCACCAAGTCTCTTCCAACTGCAACTTTTAAGAAGATGGTGCACAAGATCGGAATGCAAATATTCAAGGATATTCTTATTAATGGAAGGAAATACGCATTGTACTCTTTTTTTCCTTATGAGGTTTTTTCCCATTGGTTTTCCTTGTAAGGTTTTTAATGAAGCAGCCTATATGCGTATTATTAGACATTCAAGGGGGAATGTTATGATATTAATGTATATCAGTTGTAGTGAATATCTATCAAGATCTACTTGATATCTATTAGGATTTGAAGTATCTGTCTTTTACTCAGAAACTAGGAGTAAATTTTTCCTAAAATAAAAGGGTTTCCTTCATTGTAAATCGTACCTCAAGAGAAAAAAGAATTACTATCTATTCTCTCTCTACTCTTCTTCTTTATTCTTAGTTATTTTATAACATATTCAAATATATTTTATAGTATATAAAAGAAAGAAATTTATGAAATAGTAAGAGTTTATTTAGGACTCTTCAACCACAAGTTTTCATTTTTAAACTAATGATTATTTTTCTTCTTAAAAGGATAATACATTTTCAAATTCAAATATTTAATATCCTTTAATTCAAAATTTTTATTACAATGGCATTAAATCTTATCCTAAAATTTGTCACGTGGCCTCGCAATAGCTTGCCACTTGGCTAATTGTGTTGTTCGTCCTTTGCTGTATAATATCTATAGATAGATATATTAAAGAAGACTAAAAATACTTATTTTTGATAAACTTAAAGGATTGAAACTACTCTAACTAATTTTTAAGAAATTATTTTGATATTACTTATATATAAGAGAGAGTTTGAGTGCTGAAACACGCAGCAAGTCGCCATGTATGTTTGTGTTGCCTACTTCAGCTGCTTTAATATTGATTTTACTGTATCACCCCTAATTAATTATTATAAGTCACTTATGTTTTAGAAAATTAATAATATTTAATAAAAATAAGTAAAATAGACATTTATGACATGACTGCTTCAACCATAATTTTACTATATTACCCGCAATTAATTATTATAAGTCATCTTAGTATTAAAAAATTAAGAAAAAATGATCAAATACCCCCCAACCTATAGTCAAAATCTCAACTACACACTCAACCTTTCAATTAGACCTATTACCCCGCTGATCTATTTTTCCCTATATTTATTACCCTCCCTCCTAAATGCTGAACTGACAACATAAACCAAGTAAAAAGACTTTTGTGCATTTCACGCGCCTGGCCCATGCCTAAACAAAATAAAATATCTCTTTTATTTTTTCAATTTCATTTTCTCTCTCCTCTCTCTTCTCTTTAAACCTTTCATCTTCCTCTTTCCTCTATTCTCTACTTTCTAAAACATGATTTCATCAGTTTTTGGGTGATTTTTGTTCTAATCAAAACATTTTGGTTGTGGATTTTCAAACAATCATCTTTATGTTGTATCAAGTATTTTTATTCTTAAACTGAAAAAATTAAATTAGGGTTTTTAGGTAATCTCCAATTTTACAAATTAATTGAGTGAAATTAACTGACTCTTTCTATTATGACGTTGTCTAAGTGTTCGATTAATAGCACAATCCGTTCGTAAGTACATGATTTGTTGAGTGTTTAAGTGGTTTTATTAGAAATTAGGGATTTTCTCCTAATATGAAAACTTAAAATTTCAGTTGTATTTAATAGGACGTGCATGTTAATATGTTGTTAGTTTCAGTGATTTTTCCCAAAACCGAGTTAAAATTAATTAGGGTTTTATGCTAAACCTCGAAATTGCGATTTTTGTTGATTTTTTAAGTTGGTTTATTAGAAATTAAGGCTTTTCTCCGATTTGTTGTTAACATGACAAAATTTGAAAATCAATGGTGTTTAATAGCACGGCCATGTTAATATCTTGTTATTTTGGTGTTGAATTATGTAGCATGTTCATGAATTTTATTTTTCTTTTTCCAAAATATTTCTGCTATGCTACAATGTCTTATTTGATTCTTTATTGTCGTCAGGTAAGACATGAATGGTTTTACGTTGATAACTCTAAGATGGTACTATGGTGGGGTCTTACATTTTAGTGGGAGGAAACCAATTTATAAGGGGGGGTTAGTAACAGAATTTTTAGATGTTGATGTATATAAGATGTCATATTTTGAGTTGAAAGACTATATCAGAAAATTGGGATATAGCACAAGTTGCACTTTTAGTATTAAAGCACCAAACTATTTCATTTTGGTAAATGTTGATAATGATATGGATATTTTTTACATGATGTCTTCCTTGGAAGATGGGGATGTTGTTGAGGTATTTGTCAACCATTTAGTTGATGAACCAGATGTTGTGGCCCCCCCTCCCCCCAAACCTTTATTTTTAGAAAATATTAGTCCTAGGGATTTGGAGGAATCTGGTGCAGCTTTTAATGTTAGGCCTAACTTTAGGGTAGGTAAGGACCATTTAAATGTGGAGGACCCTGCTTCTTCTTTTTTTCTAACCACATCTCCTTTCAATACCACACCTTATTTCACTACTGTATCAACTACTGCTGCGCCAAGGGCTGCTGCACCAAGGGCTGTTGCACTAAGTCCTGCTGCATCAAATGTTGTTGCAACAAGTGATGCTGCAGTAGATGATATAGATGTTGGTCCTGATGAATCTAATTTTTTAAAAGAAGTAGTTGAGTTAGAAAGAGAATTAGTTGGAGATGATGATGAAGAGGAGTATGGTAGTGATGTACATGAGGAGGCTAGGGAGTTGAGAGCTAAAAAGAGAAAATTTCAAAGAAGAAAAAGAAGTGAGAGAGTACTAGCTGACAATGCAGAGGAACCAATAGGTGAAGCAGGACCATATCTAGGTTTTGATGAAACTGAAACAGGTAGAGTATGTCATGAAAGAAGGCTTGGAGGTGATGAGCCTTACTTTGCAAGTTCTGATAAGGATAGTTTTGTTTTAGATGAAAATGATTGTTGTGGTGATGAAGAACATGAAGTGATTGATTTTGGTAGAGCAAGAAGTGTGAAATTGTCAAAAAATAGGACAACAAAACAAAAAATCATTCATGACCCAACTGCAAAGAAAGTTGTTTGGAAGTTAGGTATGGTGTTTAAAGATGTGTTTGAATTTAGAAGAGCAGTAACTAAATATGCAGTAAGAAAAAGGGTTCCTGTGGAGAAGTGGGTAAATAAGCCAAAACGGGTTAGAGTTAGGTGCAAGGATGGTTGTCCATGGCTTTTATATGCAGGTCTTGACAAGATAACAAATGATTTCATGATAAAAACTTACATTCCAAAGCATACTTGCAACAAGACAACCAGAAATTACTTGTGCAATGCAAAGTTCTTAGCTGAAACCTTCAGAGAAAGAATAGTTGATCAACCCAACATAAGAGTATTTAAGTTGCAAGAGTTGATTAGAAAAAAGTTCAAACTTTATGTAGGTAAGACCACTGTGAGAAGAGTAAGGGCTAAAGTCTTGAAAGACATAATGGGTGATCATGTTGTAGAATTTGGAAGAATCCTTGACTACAAAGATGAACTGTTGAGGACAAACTCGGGGACCAGTTGTGTTGTCAAACTTGGTGAGGCTGATGAAGCAGGTAAACCAAAATTCCATAGTTTTTATATCTTCTTTGATGCTTTAAAAAAGGCATGGATACAATGTAGGAAGTGCATAGCTTTAGATGGTTGTTTTCTTAAGGGTATTTGTAAAGGCTAATTATTAGTTGTTGTGGCCAAGGATGGAAACAACCAGATGGTGCCACTTGCTTGGGTAGTAGTTCAAAAAGAAAACACAAACACCTGGACATGGTTTGTTAGGTGTATTAGGGATGACCTAAGACTTGGAGAAGGTGAAGGTCTCATCCTGATTATAGATATGCAGAAGGTATGTACATTATTTTAGGTTTAACCTCATTTCTTTTTACTTTTAACTTAGTATATATGAAATTATGCCCTGACTTTACCCTTTTTTGTTATGTATATTTACTGAAGGGACTGTTTGCAGCAATAGAGGAGGTGTTACCTCAATCTGAACATAGAAGATGTGCAAGGCACATCTTAGCTAATTGGGCTAAGGACCGGAGAGGTCTTTAAAGAAGACACCAATTTTGAAAGATAGCAAAAAGTATATTTGAGTCTCAATTGAGGAAGAACATACAACAGATGAAGTTGTTTGGTCCTGAAGAAATGATGGAAGACTTAATGTACTTCAACATTAATTACTGGTGCAAGCTTTACTTTAACACAGAATTAAAGTATTATTCAGTGGACAATAACATGAGTGAGTATTTTAATGTATGGATCTTGGCAGCTAGGCACAAGACCATCATTTCTATGCTTGAAGAAATAAGAGTGAAGATGATGACAAGAATAGGCACTCTAAGGGAGTTTCCAAATACCTGGTCTAGTAATTACTCACCAATGTGTTTGAAGATTTTAGAGGAGAACATCAGCAGGGCTATGAATTGTACCATTGAGTTTAATGGAGTGGCTAGTTTTGAAGTGAAAGAAGGGCTTTGCCAACACACAGTGGATATTGTAGAGGACATGTAGTTGTAGGTTGTTGCAATTAAAGGGCATACCATATGCACATGGTGTGGCTGCACTATTGTTCAAGAAACACCCCTTGTATGACTATATTGACAGCTGCTACAGTAAGGAAACATACTTGAGGACTTATTCCAATGTGCTTGCACCATTAACAAACATGAAAATGTGGCCTGTTTCATCAAACATTACTGTTTCACCACCTGAAATAAGTACCTTGCCTGGCAGGCCATCTAAGTCTAGGAAGAAGGAAGATGGAGAAACAAAGAAATCTAGAAAATTGCCTAGAACAGGACTTGCAATGACATGTAGTTTGTGTCATGTTAGAGGCCACAACAAAAGAAGGTGCCCTCTAAGAACATAATCAGTAGAACCAAGTGGTGCACCATCAGTAACACCTACTGGTTCAGGCAGGGGAAGAGGCAGGTCAAAGGTAAGTTTAACAATTAATTTATTATATTACTTATCTTACTTCTCAAATTTCTTAACATTATTTTTATATGGAGATCTTTTTGAATATGTAGAAAACTACACAAGAAACACTAAATGCACCTCCTCAGGTCAGTGTTGGTTTAGGCAGGGAAAGAGGCAGGCCAAAGGTAATTTTAACAATTAATTTAGTGTATTACTTACTTGCTTCTTAAATTTCTTAACATTATTTTAATATGTAGAAAACTACACCAGAAACACCAAATGCACCTCCTCAAGTCAGTGTTGGTTCTAGCAAGGGAAGAGGTAGGCCAAAGGTAATATTACACTTGTACTAATATAAAAGTTCAATAACTTTTATATAACTCTCTTCTTTTTATATGTATAGAAAACTCCACCAGAAATCATTAGAGCATGTCAACAACAAAAAAAAGGAAGAGGGAGACCAAAAAATACAACACCAATACCTTCTGCACCTACTGTTTTTCCAGCATCCTGTTTTGCACCTTCTAATTATTTTGCATCATCTTCAATGGCTGGTACTACTAAAAGAGGAAGGGGTAGTGATAGAGAAAAAACAGCTCCATTGAAAAGGTCAAAAGTAATGGGAATGGGTATGTTCCAAGATGAAAATGGATTCAAAGTCCTAAATATAAGTATCTAGTTGTGTTGTATCTTATGTACAGATGAGTCTTTAATGTATAAGTCTTTGACTAAATTTTTTCCTTCACTGTAGCCTGACATGCCTAGCATTAAGATCTGCTCTACTGGTCAAGCAAGGGTAACAAGATCAGCTGATATAACTGGTAACATTGGTTATACACCAACTTCTACCAGTAAGCTGAAATGGAATGGCAAAGCAGCAATATCAACAAAAAAACTACAAGAGATTAAAAAGAAGAAAAGAAAGAAGAATGTGGGAATCAGTTCAAATAATTCAAGTCAAAAGAACACTTCTTCAAAGTCCAAGATGCCCTGAAAATTGTAGTGATGTTGATTAGTTTAAGCACTGTTTTTAGTCAGATCAATTGACATGAAAACAATTTTATTTTGGTGTTGGAAAACAATTAAAGCGCTGTATATATATTTTGTTGATGAATGTTGCCTAATGGTTGGTATGAATGATTATGTTGTGCCTAATGGTTGGTATGAATGATGATATTGTGTGAAGTTGGAATGTTTTGTTGATGAATGTTGTCATTACCCATTATTGTTGTGTTAAATGATTGTAAAGTTGATATAATGGCAACACAACATTGTCACTACACAATTTCAGTGTAAACACATAGCAGCAGCACAGGGCTTTGCCTAACAATACACAAATTTATAATTGTAAACAATAACATAGCAACAACACAAGACACTGCAAGTGTAAACAATAACATAGCAATAATACATGACACAATTTTGTAAGTGTAAACAACAACGTAGCAGGAACACAACACAATTTTGAAAGTGCAAACTTTAACATACCAGCAGCACAAGTGCAAACAATAACATAGCAACAGCACAACAAACATCTAAAGTAAGACTACGCAAAAGACACCATAATAGAACATATTCTGATATACTTAGAGAGGTATAAAAAATTTACACCATAGTAGACCATATCTAGTAACTACTTTCAGTTCATTTGTTGCTGATAAACATAGCAGCAGCACAAATCAAAATACATAAAAATATCTTCCTATTCAACCTACACCATCTCCATCTTCCATTGAGCTTCTTCTCCCGCATCAAGTTATCAATTTAGGCCTATTTAAGCCATAAGACTTCTTACAACTCATTGATTTTGTTCACCAATCTTGGAATGATAAAATTTGACCTTAGATCCACTTTTTCTTTGTCCCTCCATAGAAAAAATTACATCTTTGAGACTGAAATTATTTTTTAGAAATCACAACATTATCATAATTTGAATATAAATTGACAGAAAAATACAATGCAAAATACATACACCATAGTAGGGGCAAGATCAAAATCTTCTTCCCGGATTTGACTTCGACCATGAAGTTTGCAAGTCAACCAAAATACCATGTTTGCATCTCATAACAGCATTTCCCATAGGATCTGATTCATCCATACAAAGCTTATTCAATTTTGAATTTTTTATTTCATGAATTCCAACAAAATCGTTCATCAAATTAAAACCCTAAATTAATAGTCGAAGCAAATTACAAAACAAAATTCAAGAATAGAAGTACAAATTGGGATTAAAAGCTAAAAAGTAAGTTAGAGAAAAGAAAGAAAAAATGCTGGAACATGAAGGAAAATGATGGAGAAAGACATGGGTCATATAAAGAGGAAGAAGAGAAATGACCGTTGGAAGAGAGAGACAGAGTAATTTTCCATATTTATTTCATTAAATAAATAATAAATGATGTGTATAATACACGTGGAAGGCTAAACTTTTAATTTTGGACGTGCGGGGACTAAACCAACGCGGTTAGAGGAGGTGTTCTCACCTTCCTTGCCAGCTCAGCATTTAGGGGGTAATAAATATAGGAAAAAATAGATCAGGGGGGTAATAGGTCTAATTGAAAGGTTGAGTGTGTAGTTGGAATTTCGACTATAGGTTGGGGGGGTATTTGACCATTCTCTCAAAAATTAATAATATATAATAAATAAGGTAAAATAGACATAAAATGATAAATTAAATTTTGATGTTTTAAATTAACTTGACGTCTTATATGAGGTCCAGTTAGATTTTTTTCACAAGTATTTTTATACTAATTTTGCTATATTGATTTTAATTAGTTATTATAATTCATTCAACACATGTCTACTGAGCTGCTTCAATCATGATTTTACCATATCACCCCTAATTGATTATTATGATCATTTAAGCATTTAAAAATAAATAATGTTTCATACAAAAATTAAGTAGATACAAAATGATATGTCAACATAAAAAATTTAGTTGAGTATCGAAATTATATTAGTGCACATAAATTCGGATGAGACAAAGGAAGACATAAAGTGACACACACACATATATATGTACTCAATTAGAGTATAACATGTAACATATGTACTCCCTTTTTTTTAATTTGTATGCCTGGACTTGACTTAGCATAGAGTTTTAAAAATTAATGAAGGTTTTTTAATCCTTGCGAGCATAAACTAAAATGAAGAATGTATTAAAATGTACTTTAATCTTGTGGTCTAAACATATCATGTGAAAAGTTAAAACTAAACAACTGTCAAAAAAGAAAAGAAACATTCTTTTTAAAATTGACTTAAAAAAAAAGAATAAGACAAACAAATTGATAGTATTTTGCATATTTGGTATACCAAATTCACTATGAATATTATCTGTTTTATAGTCTACTATGGTGTAAAAGATCTGTGTCACTCATGACCAGAATGTAAACTCTTGCAAAGAAAAAATTATCACCTTCCTTCTCGATATTCATTCATATAATAGTTGATGTTTTGATCATTCTTGATGATGAAAACAATATATAATACCTTCAACATCCATAGACTCATATACTACAAGTTTTTCTCAACCAAGTCTCAGTTAGCAAAGTAAAATGACCATATCAAATTGACCCAATGGTATAAAATATCCTCATTGGTTAGAAGTCCCTCGCACAATTTGATAACAATGTGTGTTGGTATCAAACAAGAAATAAGCCAATAATACTATATAATTAAATTATTAGATGGTTGATTTTTCAATAAAGTTTATTTTATAAATTTGTGTCGAATTTCTCATTAAATTGAAAAAATAAAATACACGTGCAACGCACGTATTCTAAACTAGTGTGTGTGTGTGTGTATATATATATATTAAAAGTATGAAGACCCTTAGAAAAGTGATTTAAACTTTTTATCCTTCATTAAAAGACTTTTCTTTAGACAAAACCGCCTTTTTACTATTTTTTTAATTTATTATTTAATTATTTTTTATTATATTAACTAGACTTCCTAAAATATATGGGACTCCTAAAATATATGGTAGGAGAATTAATTAATATTTTTATTTCTACTGTTCAATTAGAAAAATAAGCCTAAAATAGCACTCTATTAAGGAAATACTTCTAGAAATATTGAGATGTACGTTAAACTAGAGAACAAACCGGTTTGCCTATTGGGAGAATATGATTGATGCTCATCTAACTTGATTAGATTGCATGTCTAGATGGTGGATGCTTGATTTTCTAACCCTCAACTTCTTCACTGTTTTTGTCAGCATAATAGAATTCAACATGTGTGTATATATATATCTTCTTTGTTTTCATTCAAAATCATTTTTAGGGTCAAAATTTTTGCTCAGACAAGAGTTAGTTGGATCAAAATCAAAGCTTTGTGATCACTATTATATTTTTGTATAGCTTACAGGTCGTAGATGAATGTCGGTTGCCTTTGAAGAATTTCTTGTGTAAAAGTTAGGTGTAATTGTATTGTTTTGATATCTTTGTTATCTTATTATTTTATTTTTATTTACAGATGCTAGATGAATGTAAGTCATCTTTGAAAATTTTTTTTAGGTAAAAGTTAGGTTTAATTGTATTATCGTAATATCTCTATTAATTTGTTATTTTATGATAGTTTACAGTTCGTAGATGAATCTCGATCGACTTTGAGAAATTTTTGTGAGAAAAATTTAAGTTTAATTGTATTATTTTGATATCACTTTTATCATATTATTTTGTTGCAGTTTACAGGTGATAGATAAATGTTGGTCGGCTTTGAGGAATTAAAGGTTAGGTTTAGTTATATAATTTTGATATCTTACCTTTAAAAAAAAAGAATAACCATATATGAAAAACATTTTTTCATAAAAGGAAATTGTTTTTAGAAAAAAAAAAGAAAAAGAATAACCATATATGAAAAAGATTTTTTTTTTATAAAAGGAAATTATTTTCTACCAATAAAAATAATTTCAAACTTTGATTTGGAAAAGCTCAATTTCACAAAGGGGACAATGAATGATGGGATGTGCTCATGTTCCTCGCACGTGCCCCGCACGTGTAACATTTGATTATTTAAAATTAAATAATTTTATCTATGCGGAGATTTTTAATGAAGTATAAAAAGTTGAAATGACTTTTCAAAGATCCTTCACACTTTAATATAATAATATAAACAAAAACGGATATTTTAGTATAAGCACATATATTTTACCACCAGAAGTTTCAAGAGGTTAATGCATCATCATTCTTTTGCATTTTTCAATACTTCTTTCCCATGTTGAGGCTAAGAGAGACGCATCAATTTGAACTATATTTGTGGTAAGTTTATTTTTTTCTATATTTAGAATTTTTTCTTGTTTTTAAAGTCAAATTTTTTACAAAATCATTGATAACATTCCTATTACGTATTTAAAACTTTTGAAAATTTGATACTTATTAAATTTTTCGTATTCTAACGCCTTTATATTAATTTCTAGATTTTTTAAATCTTTTTAAAATCAAATTTAGTTGATTTGGAATTCTTAAACTAATGAAAAAAGTATTAGTTGTCATTAATTATGATGGACTTCTAATAAGAAAAAGTTTTAAAACTTTTTAAAAAATGGTAATTATTAAATTTTTCTTATTCTAACACTTTAATATTTATTTCTATATTTTTCAAATCTTCTTAAAATCAAATTTAGTTGATTGAAAACTCTTAAATTAATGGAAATATATTAGTTGTCATTAATTCTGATGACTTTTAATAAGAAAAGATTTTACCATAAATATATTTATTAATTTTCAACTCTTAAATATTAAAAAATGTGAAAAAATAATTTTATTTAAATTAAAAAATTTTAATGAAGCGCAACGATTTAATTAATGTATCCTTATTTTTCACCTTTAATTTTCGCGTGCGTAATTTTTCTTCTTGTCGGTGTAGTTACTAACATAAAATGTATGAAGTATTTTATTAATATAAAAGGACACCTACACAAAAAAGAAATATGAATATTGAAACTTTCCTAGTATGACTTTATAACGTTTTCTTTATGCTAGTTTAATTATGAAAAAAACCCTATTACTAATATAATAAGAACATACATATTATAATTATTAATATTAAAGTCTCAAGTCTTTTAATAATTATAGTAAAAAAGAACTTTGATAGAAAGAGTATCTTTTGAGTCTTTTAAAACTTAAATAAAATTAAAATTTGAAAAATAATACGTTACTCATTTTTTATCATTTTATTTTTGCAATTTTTACAAAAATTAAAAAGAAATTGATGACTAATTGTTTTATTCGCCAAGGGAGAAAATATACGATCTAAACTGAATCCATAATCATACCTACAGTTCCAACTTAAGCTCCTCCTATGCTAAAGGGAAAAAAACTTTAACTTCTTCAGGCCCGTAGCTAATTGTTAATATTGCCACCACTTGTGTTTTTTCTATAGCAAAGTGTTTACCCATGAATTGCCAGCACCCCTTGTCCACACAGTGAGATAATTCTTCCACAATACTTTTCATCATATCCATGTGAATATGACGTAAGTCAATAACTCTTCAGCTAAAAGTTGTAATCACTTTACATGAAGGGGGCGACTCTACACAAACAAACATATTACATGAAGGCCTCGATTATGTCTTAATATAAAATTACATCGGCAAACATAAATACAACAACAATAAATTTAGGATAATCCTGAAAGAGGATCTAGAAAGGGTATATTTCTTATGTCTTTTTCTTTTCTTATAATATCTTTCTTCGCATCCAAATTGGGGTGCTATTTTATTTTTGCAACATGCTAAATTTTTTATTAATGTTTTTTCCATTTTTAATTCTTCTCTATATTTTTCACATAAGTTTCTATACCATTGTTGTAAAAATTTTATTCTTGCTCCTAACGTATCTACTATTTTTGCTTCTTCCCAACTTTACATTAGCACACATGAATCACAAGTATAAATGGTCCAAATAAATATTAAGACTTTATAATTACGTATTCATACAAATAAAAATAGAAAGGTCTAAAATCACATTATACCTATATGATATCGACATGGATTCTTCGGCGTATGCAAAAAAATGTCTTTACCTTCATGACCTCATATATGATTGATTAGCATGTCACCCTACTTTAACGTAAAAAATACAATAAATCGAGTTAGAAAAGAAAATTTAAAAGATAAAAGCTTCAATAGATTCAACACTCAAACCGATAGCTTGATTACAGTAGATAAATTTTACAACTAAGGACAAAATAATAATCACATTGAAGTTCAACAACACCAAGGATGAAACACCATCCAAAATAACATTAAAGACGACTACTAATATCTATAGAATATACAACATATATAGGTTACATTAAAGTTCAACAGCGCCAAGAATGAAACACCATCCAAACATTGAAGACAACTACTAATGTCTAAAGATTACACAATATATATATATAACATTTAGAATAAAGCCAAGAAATTTGTTTTTCAATTGTGGTAGCAAGATTAGTTATTCTTAATTTATAGAAGTTCACAACCTTTTCACCCAAAAAGGGGTTACCTAATTACGAAAAAAAATTATTTTTCTTTTATGAAAAAGAAAAATCAAATATGGCATGAATCTATTTATAGTAGTGTTTTATTTTATTTTTACATAATTTTAAAATATGACCTAAAAAATAATAATTGAATCTTCTTTTTCTTTATAACATGAAGTAATTTTTGTAAAAAGAATAATAATATTAAGTGAAAAAAGAGAAACGAGCAACCTATTAATGAAGATATTAGTTTACAAGTCCTTATTGAACTAAAAGCAAAAAAATTTATATATCAAAATAATCTAAAAATGGTGGACGAAATTCAATGGGATTGCGAAGCGCATGTTATAGTCATTTTTTAATTATTAATTTTTCTTTCCATGTATTTACTCTTTTTACTATACATACTTTAGATTTCTTTAAATTTAGAAATATTTTGTTTTTTCCATATATTTTAGGATAATTAATTTTAATGACTTCTAATAAGAAAAGGTTTGACCATAAATATATTTAATTAATTTTTAACTCTTAAATATTAGTAAAAAATAGTGAAAAAATGATTTTATCTAAAGCAAAGACTTTTAATGAAGGGCAAAAAGTTCAAAAGTCTTATATGTCACTTTATGTCTTCCTTATATATATTTAACATATACATATATATA